>NC_134569.1:52710276-52817776 GCF_050947875.1 Dermacentor variabilis | reverse complement strand
CGCAGGAATACGGCCAGCATCTTGTAGGCCTTCCCTAACGCGATTCCTCCCGGCTGAGGCTGGTCGATGCATGCAGGCAAGCCGTGCGTGGAGTCAGAGCTGTAGGAAGACGAACGAAGGCCACCCCTACAGACGACAAGGAATGCCACGGAGCGTACAACTCGTTTTTTTTTTTTCTAGCTCGCTCATTCATCAGGAAGCGACGACAGACGACATTCCACTGGTCTGGATGCAGACTCTTAGTATTTTTTTTCCTCATTCCGAATAACGAGCACCCCTACCCCTACCCCTCCACCTTAATTCTTCTTCGTTTTATTTTGTTTTGTTCTTCACACGTTTAACACGCAAGCAGCACGTTGCACTGCTGCTTCCTTTCGCGTTGGCGCTAAGTTCCTTGCCGCCTCTACAGAGGTGCGCGCACGAGAGTTACCATTAAAGGGCATGCTCGCCTCAGGAACGGTAGCGTGCACTGCGAAACGTTCTCGTGGTTAGAGGCGCCGACAAGAGGCCTCGAGAGCATAACAGGCATTATGCGACGCCCTCAGGGCTTAGCGATGAAAGGCGCAGGTAACGCCCGCGCCTTTATTTTCTGTCTCACTCGAAATGGGGCGGTCTGTCGTTGCCGCCGTACCTGTGGCCCGTGTTCACACACAAAGAAAGTTTCACGCTATAATTGTTCGTGCGAGAAAATCCCAGCCGATCTCCGTTCTGGACCCATCATTGGCCAAGGTGGCATCATTGGCAAAGGTGGCGAATGAAAAAAAAAAAAAAACCTTACGAACAAAAAGCTTCGTGAATTCGACCCCTGGTGTTTTATTTACAAATTTACATGGTGATGGTTTACGAGTAAGGGTACGAGCATGAGCACGAACATGAACACGATTATGAGCATGAACATGAGCACGAGCACTATAGTACGAGTCGGATCACAGTAGAAATCGGAGCACCCTCCCACAACACTCAAGATCCACTTTTTATGCGCTTCTTGTCCCCATTTTTCTCGTCGGGGAAATTCACTGTTCTTCTCGGCCAACGAAAATCGTTCAACCGTCGGAAAAAGTCCCGCCCATGAGGTCGCATCGTTCTGCCCGGCTCCGCTTCGAAATGTTGCACGTTCGCTCCCGCGTACGAGGCTACGACGTGGCAAACTGCGAACTTGACGTAGAAGTCGTTCCCACGGAAAATCCGCCACGTTAGCCCCTTTTCTTAATTAGTGGGCCATTCGGGACGGTCCGATTGTCAGGGTCAGATTCCGGTAGAATGGTCTGCACAGTAGTCATTGCTTCCACGAAGGGCAGCGGCTGTTGTCGCCTCAACGTGAGCCTCTTTGTGTGCGTGTCACTGTCTATGTCGGGTTCAGACTAGTCCAGGCGGGTGCTCATCTCACCCGTCAGCTTTGGTTACACTGATTTAGTCGTCAGCTCCCTGGTCCTGAGATAGCGACGATACAGCGAGAAGGGCTTTCCACAGCTGCAAGCTCGCCGGTGAAGCATTAATCGTCGAGAAATGATGCCGGGTATAACAATGTTAAACGCCAATCGTAAGAGGGGCCACGGTTCAAGTATCTTTGACTACCGCAGAGTTGCCTACAAAAAATTACTAACTCTGGCACTAGTGTCTGCGGTAGCTGTAAATATATCAATTAAGCCAGTGTGATAAATATGGGCAATACATGGATTTACCTAAACCTCGTTCTCCTGGCTTCAAACGTCTTGCTGACATTGCAAATGATCATTTTTCAACAATATATTGCGTCACAAATGCAAGGATTCGCAATCATTACACATGCGCGCGGGAACTCGTATTGATTTTGCGCGTTTGGAATAATACATGATTGCCTGAAAAATTCAGAAAGATAAAGTACAATAAGCCACAGGAAAGTCTCAAGCCACGTACATGCACGAAGATCAAAGAAATCCGTGCACTACCCGTCATTCCGTTATTAGCTGAGCGATAGCTGTGCCAGAATTCCCTCTCGTGATTTTCGTAGGATGCTATTTTATGCGAAGCATATTACTAGAGCTCAACCCAGCTCCTCAGGCGCGGCAGTGTCGCCTTCAATACCACGTGACACCGTGACGTCACGACAGAGGAGAAACGGGGATCCAACTCGCGCCGTCGCTCGCGGCGTCGCGGCGGTATTTAAGCAGCTGCGCTTGTTTCTAGGTGGCTTTGGCTCAACTCTTGCAATATGGGGTGGGTGGGAATCAAGCCAGGGTCTCCGGAGTGTGAGACGGAGACGCTACCACTGAGCCACGAGTACGATCCTTCAAAGCGGTACAAAAGCGCCTCTAGTGAATGCGGTGTTGCCTTAGAAACGAGCTGTTTCTAAGGCTCAGGCGTGCGTCGCTTGCTCAGGCGCACATTTCGTTGCCGCGCCGAACGCTGCGTTGCTCGACGCTCACCGCGTCCAATGCGGGGCGCGTAGTCGCTGTGCCGTAGCCCATTGTCCTACACCCCTTGGCGGGTCGACGGGAACGCTGTCGCGTTCCACTCTTGAAGGCGAAGCAGAGTAACACATGAGTTGTTTCTTCGTCTAGCCGAACCAAATATAGCCAAGCAACAGCAGTTCACCAGGCTAAACAGTGGTTCAACAACTAAAATAAAGGCTAGTATGCTTCGCATCCTGGGCTTAACCTTAGCTAAGCCACAGCCATTTTTTGCGGAAGCACACGATATCAGGAGCGCCTCATACGGCCTCAGCAGCCATAACGTCATGTTGTTTGATGGAGGCCGAGCAACGTCGGTTCTGCGTTTACGTATAGACCTCGGGGGCCAGAAGCATTAAAAACACCCGTGGCGTATTTTTAAAGCTGTGTTCCACACGGGTTTAGTCGAAGAACATGATTTACGGTGAATGCGCGGAGTAAGCGCGATGGCTCGATAAAGGCTGGCGGGCCCCAAGAGTTAGCTATCAGCGCGCACCGAACAGCGCAGTCTCACGAGAGTAATTGCGTAGATACTGCACTTAAGGGTTTGGGGCTGCTTGCTACAAGGTATACTTATTACGAGCCCGCTATCGTTTCTGTTGGACGATCCAGTCAAAGCTAATAATAATTTTTTTAAAGTCTCTAATGAAGTCTAATGGAAAGGTAGGCCTCTCTAGCACCAGTTATCACGAAATGCAAAATAAACTGTTGAGGCAAGGCTAATGAAGAAAAGGAGAGCAACGGGCAAAGAAATCTCGACACATCCTAGACAGACAAACACAAATCACAAGCACACAAATACTACCATATGAAGCCAAGGAAAGCACGGGGAAAGTTATTTGTAGTTTTACTTGAAGTGTAGAAAGGAGAAGTTAAAGGGAAATGAAAGTGGACGAAAAAACAATTTGCCGTTGGTGGGTGCCGAACCCCCAACATCCGCATTACGCATGCGTTGCAGCACCAACTGTGCTACGGCGGAGGCTGTTCCTACGTGTCACGTGTCGCTTCACGGCCTTTCGGGCTAAGATCAAAGGGAAGTATAGCGTTCCCAGCGTGGATAATTATGATGAATCATAGTATAATCGAATAAGTTTGATGACAATTATAACTTTCTAGAATGAAGCGACCGACACTATCGGAAACTGAATGTCGTAGCCGTCTGCTGTCGCGGTTGTTACAGTACGATCGCCCCTAGGGCTGAAGCGCAACGGGGAATTAAGAACCAAGGGTGAGAATGGATAGCAAACTCAGTGGAAGCCCAGCGTGGCGAAATTGAATTTTTGGGAAACCTAATTGTCTTGAATACTGACGACACACACACAAAAAAGAAAATTTCAAGGGGCTCAGATTTCTCGCAGAATTGACACAACGGAAACGCAGCCTGGTCAGATATTTATCAATAAATGTTCCGTTACATACGCGACAACACAGGAATGCAAGCGAAATTAGAAATTTTCTTGAGGGACGCCATGTGATTATTCCACGAGAAAAACTGATGAAGTCAGTTTTTCAGTCAGTCAAAACTGAAGTCACAAGCCGATGAGACTATACAGATTTTGCCGAGACTTGAGAGACGGATTACTATACGTAGGTAGCATCGTTGAGAGAAGCTTCTTGTGAATCCATTGCATTTAGCTTCATTTTTTTGGCCTATATTATGTGAAATTCGATATTGTTTTGTAGCTTTATTTTATTTTATCGCATAGCAACCGATATTCCTTTTGTGCAAGGGGCCTTGTCTGACGGTTCAACGTCAACATTTTCGTACAGCTATTTGCTGTAGTTACGCCGTTGTGCGTCAATGAAATAGGCTGCGCATATATGTATGTGCTACTTACTTGTAGCTTTATTTCGATAAGAAAGTTCTCGGGTCTTTAGTTTTTTCTTTAAGGAACGCCTGCCATGCCACGCCGGTTTCTTTCCATGCATTCTGCCGGCCACCAGGAGCGAAAACAGTTCCATGTGAATCAAGCCCCGTCTACAAGACAGCGTGAGATTTCCCGCACTTTCATTGCGCAGTACACAGCTGCCGCATTGATCTTGTGGTGCACAATAACTTTAGAAAGTTGAAGAAAGTCGTATTCTAGGGCAAGTTCCTATTTTTTTTATTAATGAAAGGTTATTAGGCTCACTTACCGAGATAGCGCTATCCCCAAATTTGTCGTTCAGTACCGCTAAATTCCCATTCCAAAGCGGAAATGGCGGTGCAGTGACGCACGCCGATGTGGCGCAATTCTTCGCGCATTGTAAGCCAATTCGGAAAGCAGAGCGGAGCTGATAACAGCTGCCCTGTCGCTTAGGTCTCACGAAAGAGAAAGACGACAATGCGACAAGCCGTGTCACTCTGGACCGCCTTCCGGCAGTGACCATGACATCTGAGATTGCCAAGTTAGCCGCACTGAGGGATCAATTTCGAAATGAAAGTCTCGGAACGCGAACATTGTAGAAAAATCAAACGAGAGGAGTCTGCCTCAGGAAACGGCTATCCTAATGTTTCCTGTATAAATGTAGACCTTCAAGTGATTAAGAAGAAGAAGAAGAGGAGGAGGAGGAGGAAGTAGAAATTAGTCCATAAATTTTAGTTTGGTGCTCTTTCTGACCGCATTATTTAAAGCACAGCGTGCCCGCCAAGAAGCATCAACCATCTGTGTAAGACGTATTTGCGCAATTGTTACACAGTATCGTGAACATAATTACGGAATGTTTACCCTTGAATGCGGGGTGGAGCAAAACGACAAGGTCCTGTTTCGACTGACCGCGACATGACCCCAACATGTTTCTCTCTTTCTCTCTCTTTCTTTAGCGCAACATAGAATTATAGTCGACAACTCATTGGCGCTCGTTGTCTTCATGTTTTCCTAACATTGGTGGTCGGTGCAGGGTGGTAGAGCCAACGACAGGGTGGTCTTTCGTGCGGCAGCGGTCGGTTTTTTTGCCTGCCTTCAGCTTTCCTCACAGTGCGACGGACGTTCTAATTGTCTAGAAGCTCACAACCCGTCACCTTTTTTTGGGTGCTGCACGGATTTAGCGAGACCAGTTGCAGTCGTCTGTGAGGAATGACTACGTGCTGTCTCCAACATTTTCCGCAGGCCGTTGTCGCCGTCTTCGCTGTCGGAGCAGCGTGCGGGTGAAAATGACAAACGGATGTGTCGGCCCGGGCGTGTACGTCTACACGAAGCGAACACGGGCGACTTCGGGCTCGAAGATGTGTTGCCTGCTATCTCCCGTTTCTTTGAAAGGCTTCGTGCCACCCAGAGGCTCCAAATATATATAGCACGCTGCCGACTCGTAGTGTACGATACGTCGAGGCAAAAGTGGGTTGACAGAAAGTGAATAAATAAGCCGGAGAAGTGAAGTAGCAGTTAGGCTCCGATGCGAGTTGAATCACGCACTGAGAGTGCAGCATTTGTTGCATCGCCGCGGCTGATGACGCCGCGTTTAGATAAGAGTAGCCATAAGGCGATGAAGAACGGAACGAAATGTGACCACACTATGGAGAGAACATGGCCCACTTCTAGTCTCCTTTCCTTTATTATCTTTCGCTGAAAATAACTGCAGCTTATTGTACGTAATTGTTCTAGTTGTTCATTGGTCAGCCGCTTTCGCTAACGATATGTCTAGCATCGGAGTTGACCTAAACTTCCTCTTTCGAACGGTTCTATAGCGTAAGAGATTTTTGGGAATACGGGCCCTGGGGCACTATATTGTCAAGCTATTCCATTGTGCCTCTATATTCCGTTTCTGCCATTAGCTGTCCACGACTGGTCAAAAATGTTTGAGCCACGCTCACTTCGTCTGTTCTTTGCGCACATCACAAAAACTGCGAAAACCCCCCTTTTGATATGACGTGTACACACTGATTATGCATGAGTAGGCTAAACAACAACAACAACAACAACAACAACAACAACAACAACAACAACAACAACAACAACAACAACAACAACAACAACAACAACAACAACAACAACAACAACAACAACAACAACAACAACAACAACAACAACAAAGGTATTTGAGATTCTACGCATTTTTCGCGATTAGCCATCCGCTATTGGACAAAATTTTTTTTCTGGCTGCGCCCACTGAGCCTTTCTGTCAAGCGACGTCAGAAAACCGCAAAAGCGCACCACGTCAGAGGGACGTGTACGCACTAAGGATGCCTTAGTATGCCGAACAAAACAGCTTTCTTTTTTCTTCGAAATAGCCGGAGACTGCAGCGTTCCGAAGGGAAAGGAAAATGGCTGCCTGTCGATCACTCCGGCACTGGCTGCTCAGAATTGCCGGTGATAATACATTTCATTGCATGCAATATAAACAACTTTTCGTGGCAGTATAACGTAATCGAGCCCTTTCGACCCGTATACGACATCAGCCTACCAACTCTTCTTTATGCCCGCCGCGGTGGCTTAGCGGCTACGTTGTTGCGTTCCTAAGCACGTGGTCGCGGAATCAAATCCCGACCGCGGCGGCCGCATTTCAAAGGGGGCGAAATGCGAAAACGCCCGGATCCCGCGCGATGTGGGCCCATTAAAGCTCCTCTGGTGGTCAAAATTAATCCAGAGTCCCCCGCTATGGCGTGCCTCATAACCAAATCGTGGTTTTGGCACGTAAAAGCCCAGAATCCATTCAGTCAACTCTTCTTCGCTGAGGGCACGTTCTATCGGAATTCTAATTCCACCGTTCCACGCCACCGCGATTTTCGACCAGTTGACCAGGATTTGCGTCGCACTCGTTGCAAATCTCTCTCTCTCTCTCAGAATTTTTATTTTCAACGCCGTCAGTTTGCACCGTCGAATAAATTTGTATCGCAGTGAAGGGAAAGCTACGTGTGCGCAGCTTCTGGGCATGTGTATACCGCGCCACGTAGTCCGGCAGCGTTTGACAGCGCATTTCATTTCTCATAACAGACACTCAAACGACGCACCATCCACGTGCGACGGTTTAGCGCTTGCCCATGACGCGGTAGGGAAAAGCCGCAAAATAAGTCAAGTTCCTTCACTCATTGGTGCGTTTTGTCTTATTTAGCTGTTGCAAATAAACTCAATTAAAATTAAATTATGGGGTTTTACGTGCCAAAACCACGATCTGGTTATGAGGCACGCCGTAGTGGAATACACCAGAAATTTGGACCAGCTGGGGTTCTTCAACATGCACCTAAATCTAAATACATGGGTGTTTTCGCATTTCGCCGCCAGCGAAATGGGGCCGCTGTTGCCGGGGTTCGCTCCCGCGACCTCGTGCTTAGCAGCCCAACAACATAGCCACTAAGCAACCACGGCGGATTTTTTAAGGATTGCCTATGGTAGATAGCAAAGTTCTAACCCTTGATCTAATTACTCGATGAGGCGACCATTACTTCTACTAGAAATCAAAATGTTCAATTGAATAATTAATGTAATTACGCTAATTACATTTCCAAATAATTACTTTATGTCACATATTTCTGTCTACGAATTGTAGCCGCTGAGTTCGCACGGCGTATCCACTTGGAATGAATTCTCTGGACAGAACCAGTTCCTATATATTAATTTTCAATGTGTCCTACGAAATACATTGGCGTTCCAGCTACCATATTAAGAAGCCGCTGTTTTATGCATTGAAGCACGACTTACACGCAAGCCGCAGACATGATAGCTACGGATTGTGATTCGAATATACGAGAGAACACAATTTTGTTACGCGGAAACTCAAGCTCAAACCTTTTTTCCAGCTGTCGTTGTTTGGGTGAGCACGCCACGAGATATCCCGAGCAACTAAATGCTAACAGCTTCGCTGTAAAAAAGAAATCGATGAGGTACAACGAAAGAGCAAAACAAGCTTGACCGCGAGCACGAGAAATTAGCCCGCATGGAATAGTTTAACGAAGAGTAAGACCGACAACGCCAGATGCGAAGCCTTAACTGAAGACGGCAAAATTCGTGCCACCTTCTTTATTCTCTTGCAAGCAGCGGTTTTCCCAGAAAATAAATGTGTTGAAATATAACATGTTTCTTTCCCTTCTCTTTCCGTCAAAGATTTCGCCGCGTCTTCCGACTGGACGTTCCAGCTGTATTCTTATTTTTTCACCGTGGAGGCCTTTGCTCGCATAGCAACTTCCTCTCCACTCTCCCCATGGGACCGCAGCCCGGGCATTTCTTTGCCTAGCATGCACTCCTCTATTCCGTCAATTTATTATTTTTCTTTTTGGTTCCCTTGCGCGCTGTGGCAAGTGTTGTGCCCCCCCCCCCCCCCCCCCTCCTCAGGGGGCCCATAACAACACTAAAGTGTTTTATTTGCGTGTCTGCGCTGTGTCTCAGAAGAAACACAAACTGCATTATTCTAGAGCTTCTGCCGCGAGCAGATGAATATATTCGCTCGTAATACGAAGCGATGTGTTTGCCGTCGTTCCGAACAGTCATATAATGACAACATATGTATGTTTGCTTGTTTGTCCTTTCTTTAGCGCGCAATACGAATGTACTTACAGAAGCAACGGGAGGGACGGCGCTGCTAAGGGCAACTGTAGGCATGATGGTGCCGCAGCATCGATAGTCAACATCTCCTCACCGATTAGGATGAAGCAGTCAACGGTGGGATACACTACATTAATGACAGTTAATTAGGTACGCAAAACGATTTATAAACAAATATAATAAGTTCTGCCCACCCTACAAAACAAAAGAAGTTAGCGCGCAATGGCATGTTTCGGGCATCAATGAGAAGTAGGTGTCAAGTGCGACAGCGTGCTAACCCTAATAAGTACTCAATTCTCCAATTCTCCATTCTCTAATAAGTACTCCATTCTCCACAACAGCCATACGCACATTCTTCGCAGTCCATAGGAAGAGTACAGTGCATCAATATCCTTTGACGCGAAAGGAACTAAACAATGACGAAACACACACACACACACACACGCACACACGCACACACGCACACACACACACACGCGCACACACACACACACACACACACACACACACACACACACACACACACACACACACACACACACACACACACACACACACACACACACACACACACACACACACACACACACACACACACACACACACACACACACACACACACACACACACACACACACACACACACACACACACACACACACACACACACACACACACTGCTGAAAGGCAACCATTAGCCGTTGGTATTCAGGCGGTTTTCATCCCAATTTGTGGTGACTGAGCCTATAGTATGCTGCTTAAGTTTGTTGATGCGACGTATACAGAACATTTGTGTAGCGGTCGGGATAGCAGTTAAGTGTAACTGATGTCTCTGCTGGACACCTGTTTCTTTACTGTCCATTATTTTTGTCATCACTTATTAGTAATAATATTATCATAATTATTATGGATTTCTCACCGGCCGGTCTACTATCACAAGTTGGCAAGTTGACGCCATTTACTTTGACGTCAGCAAATCTTTTCATGTAGTCAGCCGTTCACTGCTTCTAATCAAGCCTATGCACTTTGGTGTTGACTCGTCAATTGTCCATATCTTGGGTAGCTGTCTTCTTGATAATTCATGTTACCGTCAATGGCCAAACGTCTGCTTTTTTACATGGTAGCTAGCGGCCTCCATCATGGATCAGCATTAGGACCACTCCATCTTTAAATTTTTACTAACGACGTTGTTTCTGCGATTTGGAATTAGTGTTTCCTTCTATATGCGGATGACAAAGATATTTAAGGAAATTCATACTGTTGATGACTGTCGCATCCTGCAGTCTGACCTGATTTCTCTTTCTAAATGGCGCAAAGAAAATAACCTCACCTTGAATGCTGCTAAAACCAAAGCCACGACCTTCACACGCAGAACAGCAAGTATTTCTTCTTCTTATTCTGTAGATTCTGTACCATTGTGTAATGTTCGTGCGATCAATGATCTCGGTGTTGTTTATGATACAACCTTACACTGTTCCGCTCACACCAAACTCGTTGCAATGCCGGTTTTGCGCTCTATTGGTTCCGCTTGTACTCTATCGAGGGAATTCAGTTCTCCAACACCGTTCTGTAACTAATGCGCAACAATCTGTCTTCCTCAACTAGAGTACGCATTGGTCATCTGGAATTACCTTTCTAGATCCAACGGTGACATTATAGACCGGGTCCAGAGAAAAATTTCTAAGCATACAGGGTGCCCCAGCTAATTTTAACCAGAGATTAAAAATATGCGAATGCCACGTAGCTGGACAGAATCAAGGTAATGTTGTTTGCCGTCGCTTGGAGACACTGAATTTTCTTTTCATTTCGCCTAATTAGATAATTGTTCTTAATTAATTATTCACCTTCTCAAATATTATAACTAGATTAAAAGTGCCAATGATAAACTCTTAGAGCGACACGAAAAACTACCGACACAGCCTTCTGTTGCTCAATACGTGCTACATTAAAGTGTTTTTCCGAGCATGAAAGAAGCCCACGAACACAAGCAAAACGCCTCAGGCGGCCAGTCGCGCGGCAATATTGCATGCATTTGCGGGCTTGTTTCATGATCGGAAAAACACTTTTATGCAGCACGTACTGAGCAACAGAAAGCTGTGTCGGGAATTTTTCGTGTCGCTCTAAAATTTTCTCATTAAGACTTTTCATCTAACTACAATATTTGAGAAGTTGATTAAGTTACTAAGACTAATTATCTAATTAAGCGAAATGAAAAAAATATATTGACTATCTCCAAGCGACGGCAAACGAGTTTACCTTGGTTCGGTTCAGCTACGTGGCATTCGCATATTTTTAAACTCTGGCTAAAGTTAGCTGGGACACCCTGTATAGCATTAGAGATTTGCTAACACGACCACTGGACCTTGTTCTGGAACTGTTGAGTTACTCTCATTGCCCTTACTTCGCTGCCGACGTAATCGCGCTGACCTTCTGCTTCTTTTCAAGCTTTTACGCGGTATCCTCACCTGCCCCAAACTCCTCAGTTGTTATCATTTTTCCTATTCTGCGCAAGATCACCAGAGAAGATATACATTTCCGTGTTCCTGCCTGCCATCACCAACACCGAACCGTCCAAGAAATATAGATTCTTTATGAGGCTTATTTTCATGGTCTTTATATTTTTCATAACTTGCTATGAATGCTCTTTTCCGAGCTTTGCGTTGTTGTGTCACAGTTTCACATATTGTTCAACTGCCCTTCTCCTCTTATTTGTTTTATGTTCACCTTGCGCCTTGTTGCGCGTAAGCCGTTCTTTCGAAGGTAATTTTTTTATTCATTGTCTTTTCTTACTTGTTTTTTAAATGTATGCGTGCGCCACCACTCAGACCTCATGGTCGTTCCTGGTACGCCGGTAAACGATTGAGTGATTGATTGATCGGTTTATTATTATTATTATAACTGTAGAAGACAGAAACGACGTAGTCTATGTGCTTTCTGTCTCAGCCTCTGCGCACCAACCCACATAACATGACATCGCGGCTTACTGAGCCATGCAACCACAGCGAACGTGCGGGGAGGGATGCGAAGAGGCGCGAGAGGTACGCGGGCAGCAAATCTTGGAGGAGACAAAGGAGGCCGAGGTGGCGGGGTGGCGAGGCCGATTCTGCGCGCATGCGCGGTAGAGAGAAAGGGGGCGAGGGCCTGCGATTGCTGCCCATGCGCGGCACTTTTTCGAGTGTTGCTCGCCGAGAAAAGCAGGGGCGCGACGCCGGTGTTTGTAGCGGCATGCAAGTCTCTCGAAGCGGAAGCAAGGGACAAGGCGCTTCCTTGTTCAGGTCGAGGTCACGCGAGCAGTGGAAAAATAATTTACCTCCACACAACTGTGCTGGTCATCGACTCTATCGCTGGCAACTCTGAGGTAGGTGACGACTGCTGTGACCTTTCTAAAGCACCCCTTAAGCACAGTTTTCAAGTTAGCAAGAGCTTCTCATGTGAGCTAGTAACTACACGACACTTGTTCATCGCTTCTTGTGCCCAATTAATTGCATTGCAGCGGTGCAGCTTTGACGTCGCAAAGCTCAACGCGTCACACTCGATATGCCGAGTTTGATATTTCAAAACGACGAGTTAAGCGTGGGAAACAACGCGAAAGCCAAAGTTGCGTTTTTGACACGTTAGAAGGAAGTTTGAGTTGGAGATAGCCCAGTTAACTAATTACTAATTAAAAATTTAGTATGATGAATAATTTTGCTTCAAAGAACATTTGGTCTTGTTTTTTGGGGACGGGGGAAATGAGCGTATTCTCTATAGCCAAGAACAAAGTTGATAAAGTTGCTATAGCTTTGCTTGATGTGCGTGAAACGGTGTTTGTGCTTTAGTTAGTCAACCGTGTCCCGCCTTGCTGTTTTTCCATAATATTTTTTTTAGAAATGTAAGCTGTAAAATTATCAAGAAATAAGCACGCGTTCATGTAGGAGGAGGATGATGAAAAACAAGGAAGGAAAGGTAGGGAGGTCAACCAGACGCACTTCCGGTTTGAAGGGGTTTAAGGGAAGAAAAGAAAGGAGAGGGAGGGAACAAGACGCTATCACTGGAAGTACATCGGATGCCCATAACTTCCCGTTATAATCGGTCACTGAGGCCAGTCGCTTTCACGAAATGTAGCAGTGCCCGCATCGCTTTGTAAGCCTGCGACGCATGGGCCCATGGTCCGACAGTCTTAGTCTCTGAAAATGGTCTGTTATCTAATCGGTTTAACACCCTCTGAAGAACGTCGCGTTCATAATTCACATCTGACGTAAGGTGGGGAGAATTTGCCCGCGTATTAAGTTCAGTTGATGGCCTAAAGCATAGTTGAATCCACTAATTGAGTTCAAGCAGTGGCTCGCAGAGCTAGGCAGAACATGGATTGTTAGTTTCAGAATAGTGGCTAGCCGGGCTTGTTGGTACGAACACATTCTTTAGCAAACAGCGCGAATAATGGGACACGGAAAAGAGGCACACGAGAGAGGCGCTCACTTCCAACGAGTATATTTATTGCGTGAGCGCAGAATGTATATGCAGAGAAGTAATAGTAAAAGCATAAACGGCGTGAAAACATGAAAAGAATAAGTTGAGATTGCAGGTGGGCGGAGATCGGTTAAATTTGCAGATGCGCGATTTCCTTGTCTAATAATTGGATGGATGGTGAAATGGTGCATGAAGGACCACGTTGGATGATGGCAAATACTTCGATAATTTCATGCGTGCACTGGTCAGCGTGCTTTTGGATGACAGTGACTTTTCTAAAATAGGGGATGCATTTACACGGCCTGCAATGCACAGCAAGATTGCTGCTGTATTTTTGTTTTATATTTTCGACATGCTCCCGGAGGCCATCATTGAGTCAGCGTCCCCTTCGTTTTATACGTAGGAGCGCCCGCGCTTCAAGGGTATTTCGTAAACGACTTCTGTGATGCAGCTGGTCAGGGGCTCCTGATGCTTCTTGTCGCAACCTTTTTTGTGGAGGTTGTCTTGCTTGACCCTTCTGCATAAGGCGTTCAGCTTTCCTGGGGCTGAAAAAAACAGAAACACCCGCCCTTCCGCCGGCCTTCTTCAATCTAGGGGACACCCCGTGCACATAAGGAATGACAGCCGTTTTCGAAGTGTTGATGTCGGTTTTGCGTGTCTTCTTTCCTTGGTGCATTTTCGCTAACATGTCTTCCGCTAGCTGTACCAGGAGGACGCCCGAAAAACCAGCCCGCAAGAACCGCTGTACCTGGCCTTCAAAAGCCATTTCATCCTCGTGTATGCACGATCTTTGTTGCGCATTACGGAAGGCAGCCTTTTGCGAATCCTCTCCTCACTAACCTTCGGTGAGCCAAAGGCAAGAGGCTTTTTACTGAGCGGTGTGAGTACCTCCAGCATACGTGTTCTTTCTTGAACAATAGGAGAAAGTCCGGAAAACGTAAGGTGTTATCCTCCGGTAGCTCCTTTGTGAGCGTGAGACCGTTTATATTGTCTAAAAAACTTTTGTAGGCGACTTGTAACACTGAAGTAAGATCGTCTTCAGTGGCCTCAGTGAAGATGGGGTAGTGTACCTGAACACCTTCTTGCCGTGGACCGTTGGGAGGTTTCTTTCGATGTCGCGGTCGCAGCGGGCTAGCGACAGGTCACTCAGTGCACGTGCAAGTCATGAGCCAATTCATACTCCTTCGTTTTGGAGGAACATCTTCCCTGCGATACGGACCACCGTGGAGTGCAGGTATAGCATCAGCAAGTCGAGAAACCTTTCTACACTTGTTCCGCACGAAGGCATCGATGCATACGGAGAAGTGCGCTTTCAAAACGAGTGCGGGATCAAGCGTAGAAAAAATTGTATTCTGTGCTAGTGCTATCTCACGAAACATTAAGCTAGTTTGGATCGCACTCAATCACGCTCCCGCATCTTCGACGGAATTTCATCTTGATGTTTGCTTCCCTCGTGACAAGCGACACTTTTATTTGTTGGGTGTGTACATTTCTTTTCTCACTGTGGACTCCACTCAGCTATTGCTAACCAGTTGAATATTTAATGTTGTGTATTGTGCCTGACATAATGTGTGAAGCCTATAAGGAAGAAGTGCAGATATTTAGTGTAAAAAAAAGTGCTAAAGATAGCATTCTTTAGTGCACTGTCAACATAAATTCAAAGAAAGATCCCGAAACAACTGCAATGCGCTGTTCTGTTTCCAGGTTTACGTGCATTTGTAACTGTGGCTTAATTCAAGTTCCAAAACGAAAATTGAGACCACTGAGTGCTTACAACTCCGGCTACAAAGGATAGCACGCTATACTTTTATGTAAGTACGTCTAAAACACACGTGTTCTTTTAGTTATATTCTGTTCGCGTTTCAATTTGTGCCGATGGTACATATTATTATAAAATATACCAAGTATCATTCAATAAGACTTGGAACTGATAAGCATCTTTGCGTCCTTTAAAATTTTAAAGTTTTGGCCGAAAATGCGAAGCAGTGATAACAATAGCGGGCGCAACTATACACGGCGACCTGCCTTGATAATAATCATTTAAATGCTAAACAATCGCTGCCTCCTATCAGAAACTTTTCCCGCCATAGTTGATAAGCGGCTTTAGCGTTACGCTGCTAAGCACGAGGTCGCGGAACCGAATGGTGGCCGTGGCGGCCGCATTTCGATGGGGGCGATATGCAAAAACGCCCGTGTCCCGTGAATGGGGGGCACGTTAATGATCCCAAAGTGGTCAAAATTGATCAGGAGTCCCCCACTTCGGCGTGCCTCCCAATCAGAACATGGTTTTGGCACGTGAAGCACCAGAATTCGATCTTTGGGCACGTGACACTGGGTTTGCACCGCTGGTTATGTGCCGCTCTGCAGTAAAGAAGTAGGTAGGTAGGGTTCGTGTTTAACCTCGCTTCGGGCCTCTTAAAATATTTAAATAAGAGAAATGTGCCACTGTCGCTCGAAACGCGAAGCATCGATTGCGATAGCAAATTAGTAGACATCTATACGGAGCAGGAATAGTAACTTTATCGGCCGTACAAACTTGTAAACATTAGCTTACTAACTAAATAGAGAAGCATGCTGTCGCGCGTGCACAACCAAACACGAACATATCTCACTCGATGACGGCGGAAACTAGCTACCAAAAAGCTGGAGTGAGGAATCGTGGCATGCTGCCTCTCGCTTCAACGCTGACTAAGCGGCGAAAACAGCGCACACGAAGCTATCAGCACTCGGCGCCGAGTCTGTCCCCATCGCAGATCACTGTCAAGATAGGGCCCACGCGGCCGCACCATACGCCGCAGCTCTCTCGTCCCCCTCTGTCCCTTTCTCGCCAGGTGCCTTGCGCCCGATGGAAGACGGCGCGCTTCCTCCCCGCTTTCCTCCCTTGCGCGCGTAAAATTGAGCCGTCATTGTCGGCTCACCCTCTCACGATTTCACTCGCACATATGGCATACAGCGCGCTGCGACGATGTTATCGCTCTTGGACCTTATACGGAACATCACGGCAACGGCAACGCCGGTGGCGACGGCAGAAATGCACCGGTAGTGTCCATATTATTGGTCGCGCCATAAAAAAGTGTCAGATGGTGGTATCGAGCCAGCGTTTCTAGAAAAGAAAAGCCCCATGCTGTACCCATCAGCCCAGAGACATACGTTTTTGTTTATTAGAGGGAAGCAAAAATGAAGCAAGTGCAGAAAAGACATTTCAATGCTCAGTAACTTTAAACACAAAATCAGAGAGAAAGAAACAAGCAAACGCCAGGAGCGTCGCTAGACCGCCCGTATATATGTAATTTATCTGCTCCTGGAAGATGCTCTCGGTGGTTCGTGGTGGTTCGGAATTTCTGTCACATATTCTTATTGTACAGAATCGCAAACCAAGAAGAAAGTTGGGTCGTACGATAAGGTTGCGTCTTGTGTCATATCAAGGTGCCTGATACAGATTGGATAAATTACTAAGTATATTTTCATGATTACTGTCAAACAGCCCCACAAAATACTATATACCAACGATCAATAAAGCAATGATAAATAGGCTGTTTCTTCTTGAATATTCTGCAATTTGTCTCTAAGGAAACAAAGAATCTCTCAGTCTTCTGGAGTTCAGGAAAGTCTTTGTTTCCGGAGGCACACACACGTTTTCTGAACGCGAATGAACGCATCAGCCAATTGAAAATTTCTGAATGTAGCATGGTATGCTGGGATGTTAAAACATATACCTACGAAATGTATGTTTTAAAAGACCTTTAAAATATTTTGCTGCCCAAGTTATCGACGCAGGGTATTATGCTCAAACTTAAACTTCAGATCATAGATGCGGGTGAGAAAACTCTAGACATCAAGGCGATGTTATTTCTTGATCTAACTAAGGCCTTTGACACTGTAACGCAACAAGGCAATACTACAAAATCTCCAAAAGATGGATGTAGGACGTAAAACACACGCTTACATCAAAGACTTCTTGACGTATCGTACCGCAAAAATTTCAATTGGAGAATCCAAATCGGAGGCGCTCAAACTAGGTAATAGGGAATCCATGAATACTTTGATTAGCGCAAAAAGACAGACACAAGAAAGACGACAGGACAAGGCGCCTGTCCTGTCGTCTTTCTTGTGTCTGTCTTTTTGCGCTAATCAAAGTATTCATGGATTCGCACCAACTAGCCCGCCAACGCATTGTGCTAGGTAATAGGGGTAACCCGCAGGATTCAGTCCTATCTCCCTTTCTATCCAACGTGGCAATGATTGGTCTTCCTGCGATACTCGAAAAGATAGGACTCGGACACCGCCTATACGCGCACGACATCACCCTTTGGGTGACGGCTGGAAGCGATGGGCATGTGGAAGAGATCCTTCAAACAGCAGTAAACACGTTCGAAGACTATATCAGAGACAAGGGACTGAGACGTTCGTCGCAAAAATCCGAACTTCTGCTCCATAGATCCCACATGCAGGGGTCAAAAAAGCATTAGGGAAAGGCCGGGCATTGTGGTTACAGGAGAAGGCACCACGATACAGACAGTGGAGAGCCTGAGAATACTGGGACTCCGCATATCCGAAAGCGGCCATAATGGAGAAATCATTATACTACTAGACAATAGTGTTCAACAAACAATCAGACTAATAAAGCGGATATCCAACAGGCACTGTGGCATGAAAGAGAACAATCTCATCAGATTAATAGAAACATTGGTAATCAGTGGTATTGTATATGTGGTTTCTTACCTCAAGCTCTACGCTGCCGAGAAAGCCAATATATAATGCATTATTAGAAGGGCGTATAAATACGTCAAACGAGAATTTCTGAGCGCTCGGCGTGCACAACACATTAGAACAACTTATCGAGGCCCACAGAGTAGCGCAGTGTGAAAGACTTACAGAGAGTTTGACGGGGAGACACATCTTAGATCACATCGTAATAACTTACGAAGCACAGCACGGAGAGCGGAGAGACATCCCAAGGAAAATAAGGGAACACCTCTCAATACCCCCTGTGATAGCGCAGCACGTCATGCCGCATGTGTACTGGGCGGTACATCCCCAATCCCCAGAAACATGCACCCAGAGCTTCACCAAGATAGAAGAATCGCTAGAGCGAGAGCTCTCCACAAAAGATTCCGTAGTGACAGGGACGTGGTCTATGTGGACGCGGTGGAATACGCAAATAGACAGAGTATGTCGATAGTTGGTACAAGTCTAGAGGGTGACTACAGAGTTGGTGGCACGGTAAAAACAGGAAAGGCCGAGGTGGCGGAGGAGGCTGCCTTAGCACTGGCCATAGCTTCCACAGAAGCTAACATCATAGTAAGCGACTCCAAGACAGCCGTCAAGAACTATGCCAAAGGAACAATCTCGCCGGAAGCGCTGATAATATTAAACAGCTGTAGTGAAGATCGCGACGTTCACATTATATGGGCACCCACACACTTCTCCCTTCCCAGCAACGAAATAGCGCACAACCTTTCTCGAGAACTGACAGGCCGAGCAGGTGAGATGCAAATATTGGGAACGGAGAGAGGCCGGATGACCAGCTTTAACGAGATATCACCAAATTTATAAATTGGGAAGGGCCCATTTCCTTCCGGCCTACTCCTTGCAACGTAGACGGCAAACGACGGCATGGTGCCTGTTACAAACAGATACATATTCGAACCCATACCCGGACCTTTACACCGATAGATGTAAATTCTCTCAAGAAAGGGCGGATATACAGCATATGGTTCGGGCTTGTACTCAGACACCCACACAGAATAAAATAAACAAGACCAGAGAGCAGTGGGAGACCGCGTTACACCGCTGTGCACCGGAAGACCAATCCAGTAGGCCGAAGATGCAGCCAGGGCCCAAGGTCTCAAGGGCGTCATCTAGGTAGAGAGGCCTAGGTCTCAAATCTGCTGTCGAAAAATAAAGTTTATTCCTCCTTCCCCCCATATATGTAGCTCGATTGCCTGTTTATTGGGTAAAATCCGCGAAAAAGAAATATTGTGCGGAAACGATCGACCGTAATTACCAATGTAAGCGAATAGCCGAACGCTCCTATAGACGAATACAACTTTAGAAAAAAAGGAGGCGTTTACTCCTACGAGGCGGATGCACACGAGCATCCACCATGGGCGCGCACTCTCGACTGACTTCATGAGCCGGACGGCCGGTGACCCCGCCGACGAAGATGGCCGCCCGCGCTTCGAGCTGGCGCGTCAGCTGTGTGCGGCAGCCCCTCGTCAGAGTGAATTCCCGAACTGTTTGTGATGGTCTATCATGCCGGAAATATTACTGCGAGCTTACGATGCACCATTTGTTCCGCGTGCATTTATTCTGAGCCGTGATCGGGCGAAGAAATATTGCAGCGAGCATCGCTGACGCTGCGCTACGCTTAGCCTGAACACAGGATCGCGC
Source organism: Dermacentor variabilis (assembly GCF_050947875.1). Classification (NCBI taxonomy): domain Eukaryota; kingdom Metazoa; phylum Arthropoda; class Arachnida; order Ixodida; family Ixodidae; genus Dermacentor; species Dermacentor variabilis. The sequence continues at coordinate 52,798,050 of NC_134569.1, read as the reverse complement.
GGTGACACACCGCTACAAACACGCATCCTCCATGTTGTTTTATTTCGCTCCCGAGTGAAGTTACGACGACGAATGTTTGCCAAAGTCTGGTGCCTGCCTACTGTTAGCGAATATAGAAAGTCTTGCGAATAGAAAGCTCTTCGCAAGACTTTTATTCCAGATACGACGGGTTCTTTTAATCTCTCGCAGATCTGTTGGACGCATGCGCAATGCTTGTCGTGAGCGTGCTGCAATGGGCGCGATAAGGCATGAACAGAGCCGTTAAGCAGCACATCTGTGACTTTAGCATAGGGGCCGTCACTTGTAAGCTGATTCGTATTCTCCTTCTCTCCTGCCAGAGCCCTATGCCCACAGCACACGAAGAGAGGGTGGCTAGAGGTGGGGAAGGCAGCCCTTCCCGAGCGGGGCTGCTTGACAGCATCCGAGCCTAAAGTTTCACGCAACATGGGGAACGTGCGTATCAAATAGCTAGTTGACGTTGGGCGACGAAAATCAATCAATCAATCAATCAATCAATCAATCAATCAATCAATCAATCAATCAATCAATCAATCAATCAATCAATCAATCAATCAATCAATCAATCAATCAATCAATCAATCAACTTGGCGCCTTTGCCCGATATCGATGGTAAACAACAAAAGCGGACGAAAGCGGTATGCTTGCGCAAACGAGGCGAGTTTTTCGTTTCCAGAGGAAGCTGCTAAAACTCTTATTTGTATACATTTCCATAGCTTAAAGTCTCCCTCCGTTGGAGTGGGTGGGTGAGTGGGGGCTTATAAGGCGGCGGCCAGACTAGCCCGCACACACACACACACACACACACACACACACACACACACACACACACACACACACACACACACACACACACACACACACACACACACACACACACACACACACACACACACACACACATATATATATATATTGTTACGGCGCAAATACGAGTGGCGCCAGTCAGAAAACGATTTGACGTGTAGAGGTGGAAGCTTGTTTATGCATCAGTGTCTCTCTTGTAAACATTGTAAATACATCTTTATATTTTATATGTCACTTCTGCAACGTAAATATATACAGGGTGTCCTAACTAACTTGGACCAAAATTTTGAATACTAAAAAAAAGACCTATGCGTTCTTCACAACAGAAATCGCGTGGATGTTGTTAGCGTTTATCTAAACTTACAGCACAATATTCTTGCTCGTCTTTTTTTGAGTAATTAGCCGAGATAAATTATTAACAATTTAAATATTGCTTGAAATGTTCAGGCGTCAATTGGAAAGTTGTGGAGCTCCAAAAATATTGCCCAACCCAGGCACTTCCAACGAGACTTAGCGTGGGCGTTTTTATTCGGGAAAAACGAAAGCCCACGAAGTTTTAAAAAATACCACGTGACAGCGCGCTCTGTGAGCCCGAATGCACCACGATTACAGCGCACTCATGAGTGATTTGTAAAAACATCGCCAGCGCCGCTCCTTCTGTTCACTTAGGAGAAAGGCTTCAATCTTTGCTCGGCTCTGACATTACCGGCCGCGGCTGGCGACGGCGCTCCGAAAAAAGCGCTTCGTCAGCAGCCGTTCGCGCCTGTCGCCGAAGAACGCGCCGTCATCAGCCGTTTATTCCGATATGACGAGAAGAGCAATTCTTGTTCCAGCGTTCAAGTCGATGCGGAATAGAAATAAATACATAAAATACATGCATCACACATCTGGAACCTGGGCGAGAGAGAGCATCATTTGTTACACTGCTGCTTTTCTTCCAAGCTGTGCCAGCGGCTAGATGCGTGTGAGCTCGACTGTCTATTACTGTCGTGCCGCGCAACCGTTTCGAAGAATTTGTTTGCAGTTTATCTACTAGAACCAACCCTCGGAGTGTTAGCCAGCGCCACCACTCACGGCCTTGGCGGCTGATGTGGACTATCCTTACTGCCGCAGGCTTTGCGTCTACGTGAGGATTTTCGGTGAAGGCAACTGGTAAATAAACAATAAACACACATATGCTACTCGAAGTCATCAATACTGCCGGATTCGAGACAATCGTTATGTAATGAACGAGAAGAAAGGAAACCGATGGACCATATTTTATTAGGTTTTATTATTTCCACTGTGGTTGCTCTTGGTGTCTCTGTTTGCTGGCTTCCTATAATATTAAAACAACAGCCACAACAACCAACAACACATAATGAAGTAGTACATACAGGTAGCAACTAGCGGCAAGAAATTCAGGTAAGGGTGTTTGTACTTCAACAGCTGTAGATCTAGGTAAAAGCGATTTCGTTTGAGGGAGGGGGGGGGGGGTCCTGAGTTTCTGGTTGTGTTTAGTGGTGGACGAAATTTGAGCAAAGCGAATGCGGTTAAGGGCTTCCGTCTCTGCTCCCGTCTCCTTCCATTAGAAAAGCTTGCTGCAGTCTGTACTTGCGACCTGGAACGCTTCCTGTCGCTCAACGAAGTTAGTGCCAACGCGAGAGCGCAGTCATTCGGTACAAGACTGTCGTGCACCGAAAGAAACGAGTTTTGCGCATTCCTGCACGTCATCATTCTGTCGCTTTTGCCTGAGTCAACGCACAAAGGCTGGAACCTGGCACTGCGAACGAGATAAAGAGAACAAAACTGAAGAGAAGCAAGACGAGAATGAGGACATAGCGTCATTGTACTGCAGTGATAAAATAAGTAATAACATGCTCAACCAAGCAAATTTCTGTTTCCGTTGACTGGTATATATAGATATATATATATATAGTGATAAACAACTAACAGCACACACAGTCGCACACACATATACATTATAGCAACATCTACAGTTTCGTCAAGGCTCGCGGCCTGCTAGAACGTCAGCAGCGCTTTCTTTGGTTGTAGCGGGGCGTCGTATAGGTAATGCGATTCTACCGTCGTGCGGAACCTGGAATGCTGGTAACGTTTAGTTCCTTAACAAATCTCGCTAAAAGTTGTGGGATCGTGCTTGGAAGGGAACACGTGTCAACACAAACACACACAAAAAAGAATGAGAAAGAGAACGCTGCGTTTTTTAAGAATATGGCTATGGTTAAATGAAGCTTCCTGCTTGGCTTCACATCTGTAAAATTATTTACTAAGCAGGCAACACTGAGTCACATATTGAGACAAAGTAGAAAAAAAAAGTTCCTTTTGGCATTTCGCGTCTTATATTGAAGCTTCGCTTAACAATTTGTCATCATAAACAAACGCCAAGTTGCCTAGATATGAATGTCTAAAGATAATTCGAAATATTCAGGAAAACGTATACACAAATGCTCGTAAACATTCTACGTGCTCGTTTTCGCATTTAATTTGCATTGGGTTTTCTCACTCGTGCTCGCTTTCGCATTGCATGAAACGTTCTGTGTACTAATAAAAGTGCATTATACATGTGAGTCTTTAAGACGTTGAGTCCGTTAAACTCAGATACGTTGCTTTTCCTTTATTGCAGGTACTTACTGATCCAGTTCAGGTACTGATGAAGAGGCTTACAGTCCTGAAAGGCGACGAGAATCGGCCTGTCGGCGTGTTGGAGCTCTCGCATTGTTCTATTAATATGGAACTAGGGAACTAGGAAAACGCAGCCGCGGGATTCCTTCTACTTCACCAAGTACACGCGCAGAAGCTTTGCGGTTTCCTAACTGCACAGTTTGCTTCAAAACGATCATGAAGCACACTTGAGGACAACACAAGGACCTCTACTCGAAGGCGATAAGGGTTAGTACAATCACGTCCACATCGACGGCTCTCACCCTCGTGGAGACTGGACTCCGATGCAATGTGTCTCATTGTCTCGGAGGCCAGCCTCTACGAGAGATAGAAAGAGGCAGACGCTGGCTGGGTGACGGCGCCGGTTCCGCTGAGTTGCTCTATCTGACTTCATACTCGGATGTCGATAATGACACGACTCCGGAGAACGCTACAACGGAAGACGTCATATTCGGACCTCAGTACGCAAGAACCCTGCGAATCGCCTTCATCGGCGTCATGCTCGTCTTGTCACTCGTGGGAAACTCGTTTGTGTGCTACCGGCTCCTTACGTCCCGACGCCAGAGACTGCTCAAGACGCAGGTGCTGTTCCTCAACTTGGCCCTGGCCGACCTTCTGGTCACTGTGGTCACAATTAACTCGCAACTTCTCTGGGAGATCATGGGACGCGTGTGGGTCGCTGGTGAGGTTCTTTGCCGCGTATTCAAGGTGCTGCAGACGTACACTCTGGTCTCGTCCACCTACATGCTAGTGGGCATCGCTGTGGATCGCCATTTCGCCATCTGCAATCCGCTGAAACCGGCGCCCAAGCCTCGTATGGTGGCAGCGACCTGCTGGCTGTTGTCCCTCCTACCGTCCGTGCCAAACCTGTTCGCGTTCCGCCTCGTAGTGGTTCGGGACAAACACTACTGCGCCTCGGTCTTCTACGTGTATCGAGACTACACTGCTGTGCGGCAGGTCTACATGGCATTCGTTTTCGCTCTCGTGTTTGTGGTGCCGCTCGTGGCACTGGTCGCGCTTTACGCGAGCGTGCTGCTCCGGTTGTGGAGGGCGGCTGCCACCGCCACACCAGAATCGCCGCGGGAACGAAGCGTTGTTACTAACTCTCCGGGCCGGGACAGAGACCGCAGCACGCTGCCGAAGGTCCGTGTGCGGACGCTCAAGATGGCAGCGGTTATATCCTTGGCGTTCTTGGTGACCAATCTCCCGTACATGGTGCAGGAGATGCTGCTGGCCTTCGCGCCAGGCGTATCGCTGGGACCGCACGCAGTGGCGGTGTTCGGCGTCATCTCGGCTTCCAACAGTGCCATCAACCCGTACATCTACCTCGCGTTCAACGGAGGTGCGGGTGCCACCGTGTGCGAAGCGCGCATGCGCGGCATGTGGCGTCGCCTGACGCGCTCCTCGGCGTCGAAGCGAACCACCGTCTCCTTCCGCACGCAGTGCTCGACGCTCAAAACGCCCGATAATAAGAGATTGCCGGCGGCAGCAGGGCTGCCTCTTGCACACGATCATGAAAACTGTGAAATGCAGGAAAAGGCGAGTGAGAAGCTTTAATGTAAAGTAACGTTAGAGTGTGCTGGAGCCTTTTAGTAAGGTTGACGACGCCATCCCAAGCCTAAAGTTAGCTCGCACCATCTAGTGCCAGACTGGGTTAACTAGAGAACACGGGGGAGGCCTTCGTCCTGCAGGGAACATAAATTTGCTGATGATGACGATGACAATAATAATAGTGTTGGTGGTGATGATGATGAAGGACGTCGATCGACACTAGTTAAAGCTGGATATCATATCCAGCTACATGATCGGCCGGCATGGGCAAGGTCGGGGCAAGGTTGAACTTTGTGAACGTTGTTTTCAAGCACAGAACGGCACAGAAGACTTAACTACCGGCGTGGTTATTGCGCCTATTGCGCTTTGCTGTGAAGCATGATGTCGCTGGTTCGAATCCAGCCGCGATGACCATGTTGACTACGGGTGGCCAGATTTGGGTGCACGTTAAGAAAACTCTGGTGGTCAAAATTAATCCGCAGCAATTCACCATATGGCCCCCTGAAAGCACAGGATGTTGTGTTGTGACGTCAAAAGGTCATTAGTCAATAAATAAAAGAACTACGATATAGGATGGACACGAGGCTGTCATTAAATGTGTCCACACTGTGTACTGGATTGTTGTGAATGCATTATTCTACTTGTGTTCATAGCTTGGCCGACCAATGCTGGATTGATTTGAATAAATACTAATTTCTGTGGTATATATAGCGTGTTACGTCACCGGGTAGCCATGCCTAAAAAGTGATTTATTCCTTGTCATCAAATTCTCAGTCTCACGCTCGGTTCCTGTTAAGTGCTTTTATTCAACAGGCATTTGTTCCCCAGTTTCAAGAAGTTCATTACAAATTAATGGCGAGCCACACAATCACACCAATGCAACTCTTGCAACAAAGTGCCGCTAAGGGATACGACGCAATGTTATCGGTTCCAAATGGAAAGGAATCTCGTATATTAACGCTTGCAGCCTCAATTTTTTAAGCTTTAAAGAGAAAAAGAGCCAGAAGAATGTCCCGATGTAAAAGTTAAATGCAGTGCATTGAAAAGTGATATTATCCATGCTCATTTGTTGGCGAATACAGCTTAACGCAAAGTGTGGTGGTGATAGCCTTGATATGCTCGAGTGGTCCTCGCTGCAGCCTTAAGTCGGGCTTACATATTAATAGCAGAACGTTGCTCCTTTCTACGTAGCCAAATGCTGTGGTCAAAGGCATATATCTACTTTAAACCGCCCGTGCGTTTACCTAGCCTCTAGTTTCTCAATATGCATTCCGCGGATCCATGAAAGGTCTCAGTATAGTACAAGGAGGTCGCCGGCGCATTTCCCGAGAAGCAGCTTTTATCAGCACCACCTGCTGAAAGAGCCAACGAGGCGTCTGGAAACACATCTGCAGCGGCCTGTCCATACACAGTCACGATTTTTTTATATTGATCGGCATAACAATGGAACAAGATTTGAGACCGGGATAGTTGGTGGAACCACAATAATGGAAGTGGGAAAGAAGGTCGATATTGCCTGGAATGGCTGTACCTCGGTTGTCTTCGATTGAACGGGGCGCCAGCACGCTCTTTAGCGGGCCATAAACGTCGTATTCGTTATTTATCGCAGACCACTCGTGGTGTGTAAATTGGCCATGTCATGATCCTGGCCTGTACTTGTTCAAGCCCTTACATTAGCGCAAGAGAAAAAAAAAAAGAAATAAGTACTAAACGGTCCATGAATGACCTACGAATGTCTCTAGGGGTGCTGGACGGTTAAATGAGCCAGAATCACTGCCGCAGCCGCCAAAGCATGCGCCGGTCGTTCGCTAAGAGACGTGTTGGACTGCTTGCAGCGTTCAATTTGGTGCGGCTGATTTGCCGATGATAGTTCGCCACGGGCCATTTCTCAGCAGCACCGGACTGACGCGAAAGCCACTAGGCAGCCGCTGCTCGGCCACAGAGAGCGAGAGAGAGCGAGAAAGGACATAAAAAAGGAGAGAAATGACAATGGCGCAACGCATTGATTCATACTCGTAGCTATTAATATATATATATATATATATATATATATACATATATATATATATATATCTGGTAATAAATCATGAAACGTGTAAAGGTTATGATGTGAGTGGCTTAGATTTGCACGTTCGCAATTTTTCCCGATGAATTTCATCGCAGATCCACTGTGGTAAGTACGAAGTAGAGGTGTTTATTTATGTATTCATTTTATTAATGTATTCATATATACTGCCATAGAATGTAGGATCTTAGCGGCGTGGTACACATGTAAGTACACGAGAGAGCAAGAAATGTGGGAGCTACATTCAATTAAGAATAAAGTTACAATGAACGCATAGAATTGCAAACAACAAAAAGAAAAAAAAAACGTAGTGAAGGTACTGTAATTTCAATGATTTGCGCTACAATCAGTGTACGAAGAAAGAAAGTGAGAAACTCACAGTCTCGTGCTGAAGAAAATGATGTTGCTGTACGTATTGTTACGGGGAGATGTAAAAAAAAAAAGGTCTACGTACAATATTTACGCAGTGGCAGCGAGTGGCACTAAAACAACAAAGATGGCGGACCAGGTTGGCTCGTCCTCATCCTCGTCAGCTACGCAACGTCTTCTTCGTCCACAGGGACAAGTGGCTCATAACAATATTTTTCGAAATTCAATAAGAAATCCTGTGTTACTATATTGTTTTTCAGATAGCTTACTCTAGTGAACTATTACTCTAGAAAATACAAATATTTGAAAAATTCAACACGTATAGTAAGCCGAGTTATAGCTGGTGAGTGCCCGTATGTAGCATCCTAACCTGTTGAATGCATGAAAATTCTAGACAGGCCAATGTTATAGTGACCGTTTATTTTCTGCAACAATTTTTAAACTACATAACTAATTTTTATTAGAGATAGAGATGCCCTTTAAGACATCCTGGGGAGGCTTGCCTGACGTCAAGTCAAGCATTCTGCTCCATACAGGTATGATAAAGATGGGACAATGCACAGGCTTCAGGACACAAATATAATACACAAAACTACACAACACTAAACTCTTGACTAACGTGTCTCATTGATATCAGTGTCTCTAAGGAAATTAAGAGCGCTTAAGCGCTCTTAATTTTGTTGTGCGAGATGCAAAATTTTGTTGCGCGAGATGCACAGAGAGCACTAGTCCGTAGACCGAGGTCGTGTCTTAGCTCAACGAATGACATTTGGTGAATGTTGAGTGCTGGCATTAAGCCAAATTGAGAAACAAAGTTAGCGATAGAGGTACGCCCGCAGATACTGCAGGTAAACCTAACTGCCTTCTTTTTTGCAGATTTTCTAGTTTCTCGATATGAATTTTAGTGAACGAATTTTACGCAATAACAGAATATTCCAAAACTCACCGAATCAGTGTTTTATATGCTTAGAAGCGTACAGAGGGTGTAGATGTCTTTAAGGAGCGCCTTAAATAGAGGAGGAGGAGGAAAAACTTTATTTGCTCTAATTGGTTAGAAATTATCGGTGGCAGATGTGGTCGGCCGTCTTCACGGTCTTCTTCCCCATCTGCGCAGGGTCGACACCCCTATTCCAGGGCACCACTAAGGGTGGCTACTCGGTGAGCGTGCCTTATTAGTCCATGCTGGACTTTCGGGTCGCTGCTGGAGAGCACCCTCTCCCACTGCTCCGCACTCGGGTCATATAATAAAGCCCTGCAGGATCATCATAATCATCATCATAATCATTATCATCATCATCATCATCATCATCATCATCAGCCTGGTTACGCCCACTGCTGGGCGAAGGCCTCTTCCATATTTCTCCAACTACCCCGGTCATGTACTAATTGTGGCCACGTTGTCCCTGCAAACTTCTTAATCTCATCCGCCCACCTAACTTTCTGCAGCCCCCTGCTATGCTTCCCTTCCCTTGGAATCCAGTCCGTAACCCTTAATGACCATCGGTTATCTTCCCTCCTCATTACGTGTCCTGCTCATGCCCATTTCTTTTTCTTGATTTCAACTAAGATGTCATTAACTCTCGTTTGTTCCCTCACCCAATATGCTCTTTTCTTATCCATTAACGTTACACCTATCATTCTTCTTTCTATAGATCGTTGCGTCGTTCTCAATTTAAGTAGAACCCTTTTCGTAAGCCTCCAGGTTTCTGCCCCGTACGTGAGTACTGGTAAGACACAGCTGTTATATACTTTTCTCTTAAGGGATAATGGCAACCTGCTGTTCATGATCTGAGAATGCCTGCCAAACGCACCCCAGCCCATTCTTACTCTTCTGATTATTTCAGTCTCATGATCCGGATCCGCAGTCACTACCTGTCCTAAGTAGATGTATTCCCTTACCACTTCTAGTGCCTCACTACCTATCGTAAACTGCTGTTCTCTTCCGAGACTGTTAAACATTAGTATTCTGCAGATTAATTTTTAGACCCACCCTTCGGCTTTGCCTCTCCAGGTCAGTGAGCATGCATTGCAATTGGTCCCATGAGTTACTAAGCAAGGCAATATCGTCAGCGAATCGCAAGGTACTAAGGTATTCTCCATTAACTCTTATCCCCAATTCTTCCCAATCCAGGTCTCTGAATACATCCTGTAAACACGCTGTGAATAGCATTGGATAGATCGTATCTCCCTGCCTGATGCCTTTCTTTATTGGAATTTTGTTGCTTTCTTTATGGAGGACTACGGTGGCGGTGGAGCCGCTATAGATATCTTTCAGTATATTTACATACGGCTCGTCTACACCCTGATTCCGCAATGCCTCCATGACTGCTGAGGTTTCGACTGAATCAAACGCTTTCTCGTAATCAATGAAAGCTATATATAAGGGTTGTTTATATTCCACACATTTCTCTATCACCAGATTGATAGTGTGAATATGATCTATTGTTGAGTAGAGAGAGAGAGAGAAAGGCAAAGGAAAGACAGGGAGGTTAACCAGATATTATCTCCGGTTGGCTACCCTGTACTGGGGGAGGGGCAAGGGGATGCAATAGGTGAGAAAGAAAGAAGGATAAAGAAAGGAAAAAAAATCCTAAGCCCACACACGCACGTACACACGAACTATTTCTCCGGGCACTGTCACGCAGGCCGCAAAGGCGTTCCTAGTCTTACGCAGTGTCACCGTACAGTCCTACGTCACACAGCGTACAGTCACAGTTAGTCATAAAGTCCCGTGTCTTTCAAGTATCGCAGCAGTGCCTTCATAGCGGATCGCACTGATGTTCACGTAGGCCAGGTTCCAAGGATCTTGTTTTCTGTCATTGGGCGCTTGTCCAGTTTGTCTAAGGTGGCTGAGAGGACTGCTCTTTGTGGGTTAAAACGAGAGCACTGACAAAGAAGATGCTCGATTGTTTCGTTGCACCCGCAGAAGTCACACGGTGGGCTGTTGGCCATTCCGATAAGGAAAGAGTAGGCATTTGAAAATGCTACTCCAAGCCATAGACGGACAAGAAGGGTGCAGTCACGTCGTGGAAGCTCGGGCGGAATATGGAGCTGTAAATTAGGGTCCAGGGTATGGAGGCGTGCACTTGTGAAATCGGATGAATTCCACTGAGCTAACGTCAGGTCATGTGCAAGTACGGCAAGTTTTTTCGCTGCGTCGGCTCTCGAAAGAGGAATGGCCACGCAGTTGACGCCGTCATGGGCAGATCGGGCAGCTGCGTCTGCTCGATCATTGCCATGTATGCCACAGTGACTAGGCAACCACTGATATATTCTATCATGTCCTTCGTCAACTAGTGGATGGTGGACTTCTCTAATCTCTGCGACAGGCTGCTCATGTGATCCATGGCGCAGTGCTGAGAGTACACTCTTGAGGGCTGCCTTGGAATCACAGAAGACTGACCATGCGTGGGATGGTTCCTCCTCAATGAAATGAAGAGCCGCACGCAGGGCTACCTGTTCAGCAGCTGTCGTTGATGATACATGTGACGTCTTTAGCTGCATTTTACGGATCTTCTTGGTATCACCACAGCGGCAGCTGCGCTTGCAGATGTGACTGAGCCATCGATGTAAACGTGTACGCGGCCACTGTGCACCTCATGTAAAAGTTCTAATGTGGCCTGCTTAAGGGCAAACGATGGCATGTTGGCTTTCTTTATGATTTCTGGGATGGTGAAGCGTATGTCAGGTCTGTGCAGACACCATAAAGGTGAGGATGGTCTTGCTGCAGGTATGTAGTTTGATGGCAATGAGGTACGATTGGCATCAATTATACGACTGAAAGTTGTGTGTGGCCTTTCTGCGGGTAGAGCGGCAAGATGGTGAGAAGGTAATCGGGCAACGTGCCGAATATGCGCCCTGAGAGCGTCGGTTTCCATGTAAGTTGATATTGGATGATCTCGAGCTATGACAATCGTTGTCGCTGTAGACGCACACATCGGAAGACCGAGACACGTCCTTAGGGCTTGAGCTTGTAGTCCCTGGAGTACACGCAGGTTTGTTTTGCAGGTGTTCCCAAGCCCAGGGAGGCTGTATCTTGTGAAACCGAGGAACAAGGCGTTATAAATCTGCAGCATTGACCGCACCGAAGTGCCCCACGACTTTCCGCCGAAAGATTTGAGATGTATTATTGTCAATAATCTCTTCTTCAGGTATGAAACATGCGGGCTCATGATAGGTCGCGGTGAATAATTACTCCTAAAAAGCGGTGTTTCCGTGCATTTGCTACTGCTTGCCCATTGACCTTTACAGTGCAACGCTTCACTTCCTTAAGAGTGAATGTAACAAGGCATCATTTCTCTGAAGACAGCTTTAAGTTCTGTTTTCGCAAATACAGTGATGTTAGCCTAGCTGCCTTTTGTAGCCGTGCTCGTACCTGCAGTCGTGTTACAGCAGACGCCCAAATGCAGATGTCGTCGGCATATATTGATACTTGAACTGTGTTGGGCAAGCATCTGACTAGGCCAACGAACACTAGGTTGAATAGCGTCGGGCTCCCTTGCGGTACTCCACAGCACGTTTGGTGTTGAGTCGTGGCGCCATCCTCGGTCATGCCTGTCGGTCAAATAACAGCACAGTCACTGAAAAGTGCGGCCACCGATTCCGGCTTCAATCAGAGCATCTATAATGGCATAATGTGCAATATTATCATAGGCGCCTTTTATGTCTAGGAATAATGCAGCAGTGAGTCGTTTCCAACGTTTTTGATGCTGAACAAACGTAACCAAATCGATAACATTATCTATGGATGAGCGCCCACGCCGGAAGCCAGACATAGCATCTGGGTACACGTTGTAATTTTCCAGGTACCATTCCAGGCGCGTAAAAATCATTCTTTCCATTATGTTCCCTATGCAGCTGGCCAGAGCGATGGGGCGGTACGATGACAAGTTTAACGGTGATTTACCAGGTTTGAGAAGTGGAACCAAGCGGCTGCATTTCCATTCACGTGGAACCAAACCGTTGCGCCAAAACTCGTTGTAATGGTTTAGCAGCATGAGTCGTGCTTTCTGCCCAAGATTGGCGAGCGCCGCATAGGTAACCCCGTCCGGGCCAGGTGACGAAGAGCGTCTGCAAGTCTCCAGTGCCGCTCCAAGCTCCTCCAGCGCAAAAATTACAGCCATGCGGGAATCCCGCGGCACAGGAGTGGCGCATGGTGTAATTGGGCGTTGGAACTGCAAGCTGGAAAGTGTTGAGCAAAATTCTTCAGCAATGTCAATTTCGCTGCGACCTTGGTGCAAAGCGAGGGATTTGAAAGGAACACGCTGTTGTGGTGATACGCGAAGCCCACGCACGGTTCTCCATACCTGAGATAATCGCTGACGTGGATCCAACGACTCACAGAAACGTTTCCATCTTTGAGATTGTAGTGCATCGATGCGACGTTGAATTTTCTTTTGCATCCGCCTTGCCTCTCGGAGATCATGGATGGATTTAGTTCTCCTGTATCTTCTTTCAGCCCTCCCGCGAATTGCTCGTAGTCGCTGCAGTTCTGCTTCAAATTCTCCATATTTCGGGAAAGGCTGGAAACTACGCGTAGCCTCTTGCATGGCTTTTTGAATTTCGTGTTCCAGACTTGAATGGTTCCCTTGCTGACATACTCCCTCCATGTGCGACCGAAATGCCGACCAGTCAATTCGCCGGAGGGTCATGGAGGAGCATTTAGATAGTCCCTTGATCTTCAGGTACGTCGGAGTATGGTCGCTTCCATGTGATTCGATGTCTGTAAACCATCGCACGTTTCTTTCAAGACGCCGAGAAACCAGGGTCAAGTCTAGGGAGCTGCTGTACGTAGGCCCGCTTAAATATGTCGGACTACCATCGTTGAGGCAATAAAGATCGTGCTGTGTGGCAAAGGATGCTAGTCGCCTTGCCCTGGAGTCAATCTTCAAGCTCCCCCAAAGTGGATGGTGAGCATTAAAATCTCCTTTGAGAATCGTAGGGCCGGGTGTCGCTGATAGCACGTCGTGCAGTCGTTTAGAGTCGAAGCCACTTGAAGGAGCAATGTACACAGCGACGAGTGTGAACGTAAGCTTATTCGTTTTAACGATTAAACAAACGTACTGGTTGTCGTCGTGAGGCGGGACTGGGTGCAACACGTAAGTCAGGTCACATCTAATATATACAATTACCTTGCTCACAACACCACAGGTAGAGGACATGAATGCCTCATAGCCAGAAATGCGCATAACATTCTGCACGTTCGGTTCGCAAATTACGAGGGTGGGAAAACGGTTTTCGAAGACAAAATGTCTAAAATCTGAAATTCTCGATTTGAGACCACGGGCATTCCACTGCAGTAAAGATGCTTTCTTGACTTCCTTGTGGAAGGGCAGCGAGGGGTGGGCCATGGTGCTATGCGATGCTTCCAAGTACTGGAGTCAGCGCGTCCAATACTTGCAGTGCGCTACAAGCAGCCCGAGTATCCATGTTTGTCAGTAGTAGACGCATGACATGCGTGAGCGATTTGAGCATGGCAATCACTTGTGAGTCCTTGTCTTGCATTTGGTCAACTGTAGTGACATTTGTCTTTAACTGGCGAGTCATTTGCTGTGGCTCTGGCGCGTGGCATGTCCTCGGCAGTGCCGGCCACGCCTCACTTGATGAAGCATGGCCACTTCTTTCGTTGACATTCGTGCTCTTACTGGAGACAGATGGAACAGGAGGTGGCGTTGCCGGACGAGACATTTCCCTTGAACCGGAAGAAGATTTCATGGACTTTCGTTTCCGGGAGTGATGTAGCCTTATCGCTTCAGAAGCATCTCTGTGTGACGATCCGTCTCTGGCCATTTTTCTCAAGATTTTCTGCTCTTTCTTTAGGCGTGGACAGTCTTTTGAGGATGCAGCGTGCGATCCTTGACAATTTGGGCCCTTGAGCTCTGTTGCACGGCAAGTGTCAGTGTCGTGTTGTTCGGAACATCGCGGGCATATCGTTGTATTTCGGCAGACAGCACTCACATGTCCAATTCTTTGACACCTTCTGTACTGAAGTGGTTTGGGTACGAAAGGTCGTACCACATGCCGAAAGTGGTCGACCTTTACATGTGATGGTAGGCAGTCACCTTTAAACACGAGCCTTACACAGGTTGACTTGCCAAGGCGCCGAGCTTGTAGTAAGGCAACACCATCTGTCGCAGGTTTGATTAAAATTGGCAGGTCGCTGTCGTTAATGGATGTGTCAATGTCATAAACAACACCAGTCGTGGTTTCGTGGTCTTGCGGAATGAGGTAGTGGACATTGATGTTGTACTGGAGCTTTACTGCCATCAAAGCATTGATTGCGCTTCGGTTGTGGACGTCAATAGCCAGGACGTTCTTTCGAGTATTAATTCTGATATCTTTAATTTCACATGGGACAAGAGCCTCCAGAGAAACGGAAATTGCTTGTCGATTAAGGCGGTTGAGGTTGTCGGCAGGTGTGTCCGGCACAAAAAGAATTGTGTGCGCCGATGGCCTTCGCTGTGGAACGACGGTAGACTTACTTGACGAATACCGTCCGCTGATGTTTCTTCTCTTGGCCTTCCGGTGTACCACTCTTTCGAAGCCTTCGTCATCTGAGGCGTCATCGCTTGAGCAGGAGTGCAACACAGTGTCCTCGCTGTCAGCTTGACTCGGTGGCCAATTTCTCTTCCTCGGGCCGGTTTCTGCCGAAGCAGTCACGTCGCGTCGGCATTCTGCCGACTCCACTTCCATTGCCGTGGCAATGGGAGCGGCGTCTCCCAGTAAAACACGGGAAAAAGCCGAGAATACTGTATTGTTGAGTAGCCTTTACGGAATCCTGCCTCGTCCTTTGCTTGGCAGAAGTCTAAGGTGTTCCTGATTCTATTTGTGATTACCTTAGTAAATACTTTGTAGGCAACGGACAGTAAGCTGATCGGTCTATAATTTTTCTAGTCTTTGGCGTCCCCTTTCTTATGGATTAGGATTATGTTAGCGTTCTTCCAATATTCCGGTACGCTCGAAGTCATGAGGCATTGCGTATACAGGGTGGCCAGTTTTTCTAGAACAATCTGCCCATCATCCATCAACAAATCTGTTGTTACCTGATCCTCCCCAGCTGCTTTCCCCCTTTGCATAGCTCCCAAGGTTTCCTTTACTTCTTCCGGCGTTACTTGTGGGATTTCAAATTCCTTTAGACTACTTTCTCTTCCATGATCGTCGTGGGTGCCGCTGGTACTGTATAAATCTCTATAGAACTCCTCAGCCACTTGAACTATCTCCTCCATATAAGTAATGATATTGCCGGCTTTGTCTCTTAACGCATACATTTGATTCTTGCCTATTCCTAGTTTCTTCTTCACTGCTTTTAGGCTTCCTCCGTTCCTGAGAGCACGTTCAATTCTATCCATACTATACTTCCTTATGTCAGCAGTCTTAAGCTTGTTGATTAACTTAGGAAGTTCTGCCAGTTCTATTCTAGCTGTAGGGTTAGAGGCTTTCATACATTGGTGTTTCTTGATCAGATCTTTCGTCTCCTGCGATAGCTTACTGGTTTCCTGTCTAACGGCGTTACCACCGACTTCTATTGCGCACTCCTTAATGATGCCCATGAGATAGTCGTTCATTGATTCAACACTAAGGTCCTCTTCCTGAGTTAAAGCCGAATACGTGTTCTGTAGCTTGATCCGGAATTCCTCTAGTTTCCCTCTTACCGCTAACTCATTGATTGGCTTCTTGTGTACCGGTTTCTTCTGTTCCCTCCTCAAGCCTAGGCTAATTTGAGTTCTTACGATCCTATGGTCACTGCAGCGCACCTTGCCGAGCTCGTCCACATCTTGTATGATGCCATGGTCAGCGCAGAGTATAAGGTCTATTTCATTTCTAGTCTCGCCAGTCGGGCTCCTCCATGCCCACTTTCGGCTATCCCGCTTGCGGAAGAATGTATTCATTATCCGCATATTATTCTGTTGTGCAGACTCTACTAATAACTCTCCCCCGCTATTTCTAGAGCCTATGCCATATTTCCCCACTGACTTGTCTCCGGCCTGCTTCTTGCCTACCCTGGCATTGAAGTCGCCCATCAGTATAGTGTATTTTGTTTTGACTTTACCCATCGCCGATTCCACGCCTTCATAGAGGCTTTCGACTTCCTCGTCATCATGACTGGTTGTGGGGGCGTAGACCTGTATGACCTTCAGTTTGCACCTCTTATTAAGTTTCACAACACCTGCAGGATCAAAGGACCTTAAAAAGAACAACTTGCAGCAATAGAGAGAGAGAGAGAGAGAGATAGAGAGATAGAGAGAGAGAGGGGGAGAGATTTCTATTACTGCAATGAGATGCCAAACAAATGTTCAATTTTGTAGAGACGTAGATTGTGTCATCATCATCATCATCATCATCATCATCATCATAGTTGGGCCCACTGCAGGGCAAAGGCCTCTCCCATGCTTCTACGACTACCCCGGTCACGTACTAATTGTGACCATGTTGTCCCTGGAAACGTCTTAATCTCATCCGCCCACCTCACTTTCTGCCGCCTCCTGCTAAGCTTCCCTTCCCTAGGAAACCAGTCCGTAACCTTTAATGACCATCGGTTATCTTCCCTCCTCATCACATGTCCTGCCCATGCCCCCATTTCTTTTTCTTGATTTCAACTAAGATGTAATTAACTCGCGTTTGTTCACTCACACAATCACAATCACAATACACAATTGTATTGTGTAAGCTCCGACAAATAAATGTTTTTGTGGCACACCGATATTGTTATGGGTTAAAAGGTTATTCGCATATACACTGTATTTTCCAAAATAAGGCCTATTTTCCAGTAGCTGCATCATTCAACTGCAATACTGAAGTCCATATTTGCTCTAACTTGATCTTCACTTGAACTTATTTCTATGTAAAGCATGAAGTCGCTGAACGTAAGACTAACCTTAATGGAAATATTGGTGGCGATTTAACACATCCATAACAAAAATGACAGCGTACCAAAGCGTTTCCCTGTGTTTACTTAGTTGAAGGCCATACATGATTTCGATAGCACAGCTCTGCTAGCGAAATCACGTATAGCTTTCAACTAGATGACGAGTCGTCGAAAAGCTACCTTTAAAGGCTCGCTGAAGATCTGTCAGAATGCTACGTTTCTCGAGAAAAGGAGTAATAAGTCTATGAATTCTCTGACCTGGGCCTATAAGCGGATAGCCTCAAAAGTTCCACAGACACGGGGCACACATTGGTATAAAATAGCTCATACCTGTGAAGAGATACATAGACTTCACAGGGCGTCGAAATTTTCCGCCAGTGTCCACCACGGGGGAAGGGACATGTTCACGACAACTACAATCACCTAGCTGACCACACAACTCAGTCTCCCTGTTTAAGCGTTTTCAAGAAGGAGACTGAGTGGTGACAAATTAGGCTGAGTAGGAGGACCTTCCCTTACCCAGCCTAATTTGTCCAAACAACCGGAAAACACATTACGAAGACATAAAACTAACGCATTTAATCACGCCGTACGATAAATTTGCTATTCCCTACACAATACTACCCAGAGTACAGGTTCTGCGGCATAATCGGGCACATAGTACCGCATCCTATGGGAGTGTGATTAGAACCCCTATCTACTCCCAAACCCCAATTCTTCCCGTTAACAGTGGGAGAGTGTGTTGTCTGGCACAGGCCTCGTCGATCAGAACACCTTAGTCAACCGAGCAGCCATCACCGCCAATGTACTACTACCTGGCTAGGAAGCCATCCCACAATTCGTTTGCTTTATTTTGCACAGTAAAGCATTTTCTCTCTCTCTTGCTGAAAGAGAAAGCAGCCCCAGGTTGCTGCCGGCGCAGCCACGAATGCCTTGCTACGCTCATTGACAGGCACAGCAGTCGGAGGATGCCAGTGAACAGATATTAAAGCAGCAGCTATATGTCTCCTTCTATATGCTGTCCAGTAAGCAGTTTTGTTTCACCGTGCCGTAAGTAAGAATAAGGATGGCGCTTGCTTGCGCTTGCATCCTCTAATCCACAAGCGACTTGGCGAAATTGACAAGCGCACATATGCTTATAATTAGTGGACCTATAATCACTGTGGTCCGAAGGGTTTGGCTATCATGTCTATAGGAAATTATCGCTGAACTTTGTTCCGAAGACCACGGAAAGGAGTGTTATGATCGACCCGTCAAGTGTGAGGAACGTTCAGGCGTGCCTTCCCACGACGAGATAACTGCTCTCTTCCCCGAAAAAGCATTACCCCTTTACGCCCTGAGCAGACACAAAGGGAAGGACCAAGAGGAGAAGACACGAAGGGCAGGAGCTCCTCGACTTCAGAACCTGACGAAGACACCGATACTTCCACAAGTTCCCCAAGATTTCCAAGAAGACATCGAAGACCACAAGACGGCGAGTGGTGATTTCAGGCCATCTTGGCCCCCTCTTAGTCAGAATCGCTCGAGACTCGGATGGAGTGACAACAATGTACCAATGAAGTGAATACATTCTTTTCTATATTTTGTTTTCATCATCCCGATGCCCGCCTTCATCGTCGTTTCCTGATTCTTGCGGCGAAGACCCACTTCACCTGGTCGAGATCGTATCAGGGTGCTATTCGTGAAAAAAATCCTCACAACGTGTTTGATAACTGAATATACCATAAACTATGCACGTTGGTTAGCGGATAGTAAGCATTAAATATAGTTCACTCGTACAACATTGTGCGGCATCCCTGTAACGGTCACGTGCCTGATGTAATATAGTTGATATACCTCATAGCTGCTACGCATCTTTAACTTCTAAACTAAAACTAGCGTCCGCGAAAATTCTGCAAATCAGTCGAGACTGAAGAGCCGCAAGTTGTTTCCTTTCTGTGCTTCTATGAATGAACGGAAGATTAGTAGCGCACTTTGTGTTCAGGAAAGCGGTGATTAAGCGGAACGATCGCGGATACTGAGAGCCAGGCTAAAAGTGCTTGCAGTAGAAAAAGAAATCTAATAGAAAAGAAAGAAACAACAAAAACAAGTCAACGCAAACATCACTGGCATAATATCAAAGCAACAGTGTTTGCTCTAACACAATCGCAAGCTCTGAAGCAAGTTCCACTGATTTTATGTACAGCACTTTTAATGCAGTATGCATTGTATGTCTCATCTACGAATATTGTACACCACGGCAAGCGCCCGTCCATGCCCTGGTCTACAGTAGAGAGAAAAGAAAATGGTTTTTCAAGAAACTGCCTCACTAACCAAGAGACGAATTGCGGATTTAGGTTTAGCTCTTAGAGGGAAACCAAAGACGAAACGGAACCTCCGTTAAAGTTTTCAGAACGAGAGGGATGCAGAAAGAACGCTTCCGCCTGAGAAGAGCCGGAAGCGCTTGGCACTACGCACGATCAATACACTCCAGCTGGTCACAAGACAGAGCTGCGCTCGGGTGGCTCAGCCTGCAAACCAGACGATCCAGCGTTGTCTGGACCCCGAGATTGTCAGCAAAGTAGGTTTCGGCCTATGGCTTAGGCGTGTCAGCCGGTTTGCTCAGCTTCCGCAAGATGGCGCAGCAGTTTCGTTTGCGGCGAAGTCGCAGCCGAGTAAACACGTGCGGGTCACAGCTGACTTTTCCTTTCCTTCACTCTGTAATTTCTGATCATGAAAGAAGTCTTCCTTCACTCATGTTTTTGACTGACTGACTGACTGACTGGCTGACTGACTGAGTCACTCACCCATTTCTCAAGACTGGGTCACTTACGCAATTAATCTTCCCCATCCGTGCATCATTCCATCTCGTCGGCTTCTTCGTTGGGTGCCGCTCGTGGTCAGAGAACAGAGAGAGAGGGAGAGGAAGCAAAGAGAGGAAAGGCAGGGAGGTAAATCAAAGGAGCGAACGATTTGCTACCCTACACTAGCTATAAAGAGAAGGGGGTGCAGGAAGAGGAAACGAGGAAGAGAGTGAGCACTGAGTGTCCATGGTAGAATGCACTAATGTACGAATTGGGTGTCCCAGCTAATGTTAGCAAAACTGTTTGACGAAAAAGAAAGATATATACAAAAACAGAAGGTGTAATGTACGATTTTAAAACCTAAGCGGTTCAGCTCTCAGAGCTCTGACAACCCAACACCGTGTTCACCGCGTCTTTTCAATCCTCCTTTTTTCGTTGAACTACCTGGATAACGTTAGCTAGGACCCACGATATACGAACTTACGTGTACTGCAAGTTGGTGATAAGCTGAGATTGGTAGGTATGGTGTGTTGGTATGACATGTCTGTGAGAAATGGGCGACACGCGTCGTCCTTCTCTCGTGCCTAACGTCCCGTTCTCGATAAAGACTGTCGCGAAGAGTACATATATATATATATATATATATATATATATATATATATATATATATATGGGACCATCGTTCCATACACACATACACAAACGCACGTTTGCAGTTGTTAATAGACTAATTATATACACGTTGCCCGCCGCGGCATAACTTAGGGGCAATGGCGTGGCGCTGCTGAGCTCGAGGTCGCGAGTTCGACCCCAACCGTGGCGGCGGCATGTCAATGGTGGTGGAAATGCAAAAACGATTGGCGTGTACTTTTAGGTGCATGTTAAAGAACTTAAGGGGGCCCAAAACTAATGCGGAGCTCCCCACTAAGGATTGCCTCACAATCAGATTGTGGTCTTGGGACAAGTCGAGCAAGTGATTCTTTAGTTGAACAGTTGCACCATTGTCTCTGCGTTTTCGCCTTTCATCTTTGCAAGCACTGGGATCTGCCGCTCCCTAATTGCAGCAATGTGTAGGCGCTACTTGAAGACCGTCCCAATCGCTCGTCGGCCCACAGAGCTGCGAGGGAACTTTTACTTACCTGTGCGAACGCCTTTGACTTGGCCAGGCCCTCTGTGCGAACTCACCACGTCTTTCCTTCCTCCCACTCCTTCCTCTATCTCATCTTTATATTCCCCGTTTCTTGTCCTCAGTGGGGGGTAGCCAACCAGACGCATTTCCGGTTAACATCTCTGCGTTCTCTCTTTCTTTCTTCCTCCTCCTGCAGGACCTGAAACATCGGAACTTCGGTTTTACGCCGTTTCCACTTTCTTTTATTTTTTTCTGATTTTGGGTGTGTCTCGCGATTTTCGTGCCTTTCATTTTTAGTCGTGTAACATTTAAGTGCGACACTTGGGAAGGTAACGGGAAGCAACTATACCGCGAACCAATCCCTTTTTGCTGATCGGTTCCTTTCCTCCATGCCGAAGTTCCATGCAAGTTTGGCCGTTTTTTTTTTTACGACTCCAAGAGGGAACAGGGCGCTACAGTGCCAATATCTGCAAGCGTGAAAGCTGTCCTCGTTCTTTTTTATTCAGCTGCTGAACTTGAGGAAGCCATTCCGGCGCAAAACTCCTCCCTGGCATGTTGCGGGTCGTTCGAAGCTGCGAACACGTTTGAAGTCGCAGAGCGCGGAGCATGTTTTTTTATAGCACACGTGTCGCGGCATTCGTTACGCGCCACACTTCCTCGCATCAGCGCGCGATCTTCGAAGTGCAAATCGCGATGAAGAGCGGCCGGCGAGCGCTTTCTTTTTTTTTTTTCAAATTCTTTATTATTGCTCACGAGAAGTGCTCTTGCGAGAGTGTGCAACAAATCAGCTCGGCTTATACTTTCGCACTTCGGCCATCTTAATGTACGATTGCTTACACACGAGGGCCCGCGACGAAATCTTGCGACAAATAGAGGCGAACGACACTCGAAACGTAAATAGCGAATAAAATATGCGAATTCTACTGATGCAGCGGTTCTTCGTCTTTAATTTGGCGAGATGTCTTAAATAGTCGCCGGTTGTAGGAGACACGACTTTGCCTCTGCGGCTGAGTTATTTAGAGATCCTTGCGTAACATTCGTAACTTATCTCAATCAATGAATGGGCAGTTATGAAAGTTCATTAATCAACACCTGGATCAGCGAATCAGTGAACTTCTTATGACTGTCTCTCTCTTTCGAGTATTTCGATAGTTACGTTAGCATGCATCACTGGTCCAACTTTTGTCAAATTTATTGAAATAGAAGGCCTTAGTAATCACTGATATTATTTTACGAGTCAGCAAGAAGGCCATACTAGTGAGAAGTCGCATGCAACCTTGTAAATATGGCAATGGGTGGTCACATTGTAGCGTTGGCCATCAGGAAGGAAGGAAGGAAGGAAAGAGTGGAGAAGGAAGGCAGGGAGGTTAACCAGTTTAGCTTAACCGGTTTGCTACCCTACACATGGGAGCGGGATGGGGGGGATAAAAGATGGGGAGAAGAGATAGCACATAACACGGCACACACATCATTGGTTAGAGCCTGTCACTCTTGCGCGGTACGTGACATAACTGTCACAGCCGCTTGTCGAAGCCCGTCTCCTTCATAAACAGAAGTAGTCCCTTCGTCGCCTTCAGCTGCGATGTCTTCTGTCGGCGATATGTGAAAATAGTTGCAACTGACAATGGTCTATTGTCAAAGTGCGCTAGAACGGACGCCATGGACTGTCTCTGAACATTACATTCAGGACAGTCGCACAGAATGTGTTCCAGCGTCTCCTCGCAAAGACAGGCATTGCAGAGAGCGTTGTCGTCCATTCCAATGCGAAACGAGTAAGATTTCGTGAAGGCCACCCCTAGCCATAAGCGATAAAGCAGGGTGGCCTCACTTCGGCGGAGTCCAGTGGGCATACAGAGATGCATCAAAGAGGGCAGGTCGTGTTGACGATTGCTCCGGTTGGTCTGGCTGCTTGGCATGCACCATAGAGAGAGCGTGATCTCCCGTGCAAGCACTCGAAGTCTGCTGGCTGCGTCGGAACGCAAAAGTGGTATGGCCTCTTCCTGTGTGTCTTCAAGAGCTGTCCGAGCCATCAGACGGCAGATAATGCTTACGTCCTTGCAAACATGTCTTAAAGGCTCACTCTTCTATTCACAAGCTTTGAAAGGTGATAGCAACTACATGCACATCACTCACAGGCGCTCATGCGGCTGCGTTTGTCGTCGGACTAAAAATCTACCTTTACTGCGATAACAATTATACGGACACTCAAGGCGCATTTCTGCCGTCGCCGTTGGCGTCGCCGTGATATTCCATATAAAGCACGACTTCGCCGACATGTGTGCGTACTTTTCACAGCCGCGCGTGGTCGTGTGCGCCGCATCTTGAAAGGGACCTGCAGACCGCTCATACCTTTGTGTGCGCTGTGTTCTAGCCGCTTTTGCATTGAAGTAATAGACGGCATGAAGGTCACTTCGCTCGCTGCTGCTGCCGCGTTTGCTCACACCAGCGCTTTGACAGCGAGTGTAGGAGCCCATAGAGTGCGATGTGTTCACGTTTGCTTGCGCGCGCCAACACCAAGCTTGTTGGATCAGTTAAGGCTCGCTCACACTAGGCCGACCCGACACCGATATCGGTCTCCTGCCCTCGGCGAGAGCGTTTTTTCTTTCGTGTCGGTGCCTCTGTCACACTGTACCGACGTCGACAATCTGCCGACGGTCGGCGGAGACTTTGGCGTCGGTAAAGTGTGACAGAGGAACCAACACGAAGGTAAAAAATGCTATCGCCGACAGTCGGCAGACCGATATCGGTGTCGGGTGGGCCTAGTGTGAGTGAGCCTTATGTAAGTGAATGATTCCAAGTTTATACGGCCGATAAAACTACTATCCTTACTTCGTATAGCTGCCTACGAATTTGCTATCACAATCGATGCTTCGCCTTTCGAGCGAAAGGGGGGGGGGGGCTTTTCTAGAGAAAAGAAAGAAAAATTGTTCCGGTGGGTTAAGAAATCACGCCTACTTGGAATTAAACCAGGTGTTTTAAACAGATCACGATTTCTTTTTTTTTGCTATACACAAACCATACGACGGAAGTTCCATTGAAGTGAAAGTAGGCGCCTGGCACGCACCTCAATAGCATGTGCGGTCGGGGCAAAGAGGCACGCCACGCTGTGGATCGATCCTTCGCAGGGAACTAGCAGTGGAGCGCTATACGGTGCAGTGAAAAAAAGAGAAGAAGAAAAAAGTGTTCTGTTTTTATGCGCCAACGTTACTCGTGCAGTGATTAATAAACATGATGCACTTGTCGGACGGAATATCAATAAATGGGCAGCCTCTGCACATCGATGTATGGTATCAACACAGTGCAAATGATATAGGCGCGTGGTGAACCATTCGTGCAAAGGCATTTGTCGCAAGAAACGCGGCGGCCTCTCGGCTATCGGTGGCAATGTGCCTGAGGATAACTGCGCCGGCGTGGTGATCTGCGAGTAAAGGCCAGGATTGGCTGTGGTTGAGGGCGACCGCCATCTGATTGCCAAGGACTGCGGCAACTGGTGGATAATCGAACGAACGGTTCCGATAGCGCTCAACTTGTTGATGCCGCGTGATTGCCGCCGGCGTTAGCCCGTCATGGTTTTGTCGTCAGCAGTACAAAAACTCTCTCGTGCCTAGATTTAGGTGCACGTTCAAAAATCCCCAAGTGGTCAAAATTATTCCGGAGTCCCCCACTACGGCGTGCTTCATAATGAGACAGCGGTTTTGACTCGTAAATCCCCAAAATTCAAGTTTGTCGATGGGAACGTAATGCGCGCCTAGGTCGGATGTTCGGCAGTCGTTTTTGCCTTTGAGTCGTGCCGCGCGACCAACTACATGTCTGCTGCAAAAGTGTCGAGTAGTGCAATTTGAGTTCGCGCACATGTGTCGCGGGTGATGTTTCTTGGACGTATTTGACTTCATCGCTTTGCTCATGCCGAGGTGTTCTTTGGCGCTGTACGAACGTCAGAGCATTCTCGGACTCTGGTTGACGCTTCCTCTAGCTACCCACAAATAAGCCTCCTTCGTATGCTGCGGCTCGGTAAGTTTCTCGCCAGGTGCTTCCAGGATCACAGAACCGCTCTCAGCTGAAGCTTTGGTTTCGCCCTCGCCTTACAACATCGCGCGTGTTTCCTTTCTGGCTGCCTGCTTGCTTTCGTTTTACTTCTACGTTTTCTTTTTCCCCGCATTAGCTGTGACCTTCATTTTAGCCTAAGAGGTGCGATTCCCTTGAAATAGCGAATTACAATAGCTGTGAATGTTTTCCCTCAGCGTGCTTCACTATCAGAACTTACTATCACGTATAACACGACATGACATCCACGGCACTGTAGCACATTGCCACAAAGGGGCCCACTTTTGGTGTCCTCGAAAAGCAAGCTTCGTAGTTAAAGGGACACTAAAGCGAAACAATAAATCAGTTTAGACTAATGAAACATTGTTTGAGAACTCTGCAGGCAGTCATTAAAAAAATAGGTTTATTATTAGATGAGAAAATGAAGGTCCAAGTATCAGTATTTGAATTTCGCGCGGAAGCCCCACCGCCGGTACGTCAGCGTGACGTCAGGGATTCCAAAGTATGTTTTCACATTTGGGCCGCGTTGGCTGAATAAAGGTTCCAGAAACTTGCCATGTTTAATATTTGGTTCCTTTAGAACACAATGTAGTCAATCTGTACCGCTATATATAATTAGTAGGCCCTAGAAGATGCCATCAAAATCCAAGACGTCACAGCCCCTAGGTACGGGAACTTAAGTAGGCGTCGCCACCCGTATTTCGTTCTTGCGCTTTTTCTGGCTTACTAAACGTCTTATCGTTGCAAGAGTGGTGTTTTTAGTGTTGTGGAACGGTAATTTACTGATGCAGAAGAAATCATTTTTCACTTTAGTGTCCCTTTAAATAATATTCGCCGCGGACACCGAAGTGGACCACATTGTTGAGTTCTGCTACGCTCCGTTTACGTGAACTACAATGTTTTCTTGCGAAAAACTTACTCTCTCTCGCGCATTTCCGCTGATCATATTACAATAGTTATTTAGTTTCGAGGCTCCAACACTTAGAGCTGTGAAATAATTCGCCCCCATGTTGGTATTGTATAGACTCTAGGCGACGGAGCAGGCTCATGGCTAGCTAAGACGGCAAAACGACTGTCTCAGAAAGGCAGCTCCCAGGCGATCAGCCAGGATAGCATTCCAGCAGCCCATCATTGGAGCTTGTATCCCTCTCTCGGAAAGGCAGCGATCCCGAGTTCGATCCCGCGGTCGAATTTGTTTTCTAATACGAAGTTCGTTCTTCGAAGGCATCGAACGGTAGTCCCTTCGTAGCATTGTGCTGCTATACGCTCACGTGGATGGCATTGTTTGCTTACACGCGGCTTCACGCTCCCTGCAGATTTCCGCAGAGACCGTTCGTATAAAACTTAAATATACTCTGCATCGCATAACTCTACAAGCATAACTCTGAAACGACCTTCACGGCATGCTCTATGTTTTTTACCCCTTTCTCCCTATTCCGCGAGTTGCCCGCTGCCAGCATGCGTTGTTCCGCAGTATTAGCCCCTCGGCTAACGCAAATTCTTTCAGCTCTACTTTTCCGCACTAGCGCCGGGTCAGGAGCTCTTCACGCCCCTGTCTACTTGGTCCAGATTCCAGCGCCAATTAGCTCGCGGAGAGAGAGAGAGAGAGAGAGAGAGAGAGAGAGAGAGAGAGAGAGAGAATATCTAGAAGGTTCACCAGATGAAAGTTTGGGGTTTGCTGCCTCAAGTCTACACGGCACCGTACGGGAAGGCGGGATTGGGCGTTCTTTGGCGTAGTTAGCGCCGTTAACGAATCGACAATCACCTCGGCAACTTTTAAGCTGTTGATTTTTTTTCTGCTGCCCCCCGTTACCTTGTTTGGCTCGGCATATAAGCTGCTAATCAGTGACAGAAAAGAGGAACAAGGGGGAGGGGGTCTCACTGCTCTTTGTTTATTTACGTGTTTGTTGGTCTTCGACGTTTTACTGCCTGGACGGCTAATCTCGGTATACTGGTAAACCTGCCTCGCCTTTGCGCACTTTCATTGTCTCATGATCCCCATTTAACGCCTTTGAATGTGCCTTTAATTACGTGTAGCATAGCAAACCGTATTATCCATTCTGGTTGATTGTCATCTATTTCTCCTTTTTTTCGTCTCTGTCTCTCTTTCGATATAGAGAAGAAAGACCGAAGTGTCTTGAACTGTTCGCTTTCGACGAGTTTAAATGTGCTATAAGTGTATGCGTCTCCATGTCGTTAAACTAACCCATAGTCCCGTGGCATTCTTAGTGGCTCAGATTAACGCTACTTGAGGGTGAGAGCCAGGCAAGCTTGTGGCACGCACGGGGTGTTAAATGTTTTGCATTTTTGGCACCTCACGTGAAAACACTATAATATGGCAGCGCGCCTGAAAAAAACGACAAGGTTGGAAGCGTGGTGCCTCGTTTGTTCGAGAATGACCACAGCAACAAGAAGGTGGCTTGCATAGTCCATGAAGCTTGAAAAGCTATACCGTCGAATTTGCGTTGATGATAGCAAAAGACAGGAGTGCGATCAAAAAGGAAAAGCGAGCTGTTACGACCTGTTGCGCAGGAGATGTGTATCAGTTTTTTTCTGTTGTCCTGTGGCGAAACTAAGGAAGAAGGGGGGGAGGGGGGGCAGAATGGTACTGCGTGGATGACGGACTGAAGGAGCATGCGCAAAATTTAAGTAATGCTGACGGGGCTCACTTGCTAATACATGTTGATTTCTGTGCCTGTGATTCGCGGTTTAAGGACGTCAAAATTTTGGCGGTAGTGAGCACACCACCTCAAGATACCACTGGAGGTGTTCTACATCAAGAAGCATAGGGTAAAAAATATGGTCAGTGATACGTTTGTTTCATTGTGTGTCTAAATTTGCATTCCTGAAGTGAAATTTGTGATACGACTATGGGTCTCTTTGATGCCCAGCTTCGCGCGCGGCTTCAGAAGGCGGCCACTTTAACATCATACTACTTTCGGGAAAAGGACTGCAAATATCACGTGAAAAATGTCCAGTGGCGGAAATTACCAGGAATAAAATGTATCCATACGTGACATTGGTCGACGGACAGCTGATATCATACAGCACTAGAGACAGATTTTTTGGGGTGGTTATTCATATAAATATCGCCTGGACCACTGATGTGAACTATGTGAAAAAAATGTCCGACGGCAATTCTCCATATCTTTAGGTTCCTATCATGGAATATCTGGGGGAGTGTGAGGTCTTCTTTATTGAATTCCTGCGGTACAGCCTACCGGTCATCTCCAACGCCTGCAGAACAACCTGATTACAATCCAAGGTATCCAATCCCAATTCCTCAGGATATGCTTTGGTCTACCGCAAAGTGCGCCAAGGACAGAAGTTAGTGCAATCGGTTTACACTGATTATTACACTATCAGGACGCACAGTACTGTTGAAACAATGCGTGCGTACATAAGACATTTAGACCGGACCCCTACCCTGCTCTTCGCAAATCTCCCAGTAGAAAGACCCGACACGTCATTCAGTGCAACTGGCTTCACGTACCGTGCCTCTCTTACGTCAGGGTACGGACCCTTCGATTCCTTCATAGTGTGTGAGCCGGACCCAATTAAGCTTCACAATTCCAGGACTTCAGAAAAAGTTCGACTTACGGTCGTCTTCACTCAAGCAACGTAGCTTACTCCTCTTGTACGAGAAGAAGAGCGACTCCACGCACGTCTATACTGATGGCTCAACTACATCAACCAGTTCCGGTGGCGCTGTAATTAAACCAACAAGGGGCCTGCAAATGCACGCAAAATGGACGCACGATTGGCCGCTCGAAGCACTTTGCGTGTATTCGCGGGCTTTTTTCAGTCTCGAAAAAAACACTTTGTGTAGCACGGATTGAGCAACAGAAAGCTGTATCGGGATCTTTTTATGTCACTCGAAAATTTCTTCATTGACACTTTTCATATAAATATAATATCTGAGAACTTGATTGATTAATTAAGACTAATTATGTAATTAGGCGGAATGAAAAAAATAATTTGAGTATCTCTAAGCGATGGCCAACAACATTACCTTGCTCCTGTCTAGCTACGTGCCCTTCGCATATTTTTTAACTTTGGATAAAGTTAGCCGGGGACACCCTTTATATTGACATGTGTATTCACTTATCATTTTATAAGGTTCTGCATTTCACCCGCTAACAACCAAACATAATCGCTCAGTGCATGACGTGCCGGCATTATTTGGAACTTACCCGAATGTTATTGCTGATTCTATCTGATGTGTATGTTGTCGCGGAACCTTGCGTAATCAGGTTGTATGCGTGACACGAATCGTGCAGTACTTTCTGAAAGACACGCGGGCACCAGCGATTACGTTGGAACATTCGACGAGTTATCTATAAAAGCCGACGCGCTAGACTCGCTGATGAGATTTTCGACGGTCGCCGAGTGTGCTCGCCGCTGTCGTTGTGCTTTGAGTGTCACCTTTTTTATGGGCAACCAGTTCGCCGAATAAAGATTTCTGCGATTTACAGTTCTCGCTACTGTGTTTTTCAAAGCCGCTGCAACGTCACATTTCGTGGAGGTGCTTCGTTGTGTAATGGAAACCCCCGAATGTTAAAACCATGAGGACATCGTCAACATCGCCACGGCCCATCGAGCTAACCGCAGGCTGCAAAAATTACCGCCAGAGAGAGGACTTCTACCGGAGGCTTTCAGGGAGATCAAGGGCAAGCCAAGAGTCGAAATGACAGCACCCGCGTCTCCAATCGCCCTGCAACAACCCAATAAGCAACTGACCTTTCACGGATCATCAGCTGAAGACCCAAAAGCTGGCTGGAGACATATAAAAGGGTCGTGGTGTTGAATAACTGAAACTGTTAGGACGAGTTGCACCATGTGTACTTCTCCTTGAAAAATACCCTGAGGACCTGGTTTGAGAATCGGGGGTCGACCCTGACGACATGGGATCTGATCGTCAACGGCTTCCTGCAGACCTTTACGAGCGTCGTGCGCAAGGAAAGGGCAGAAGCTCTGCTAGACGCCCGAGTGCAGCTCCCGAACGCGAACATCGCCATTTACACGGAACAGATGGCCCGCACGTTCCGCCATGCCAATCCGAATATGTCTGAAGAGAAGAAAGTTCGTTTCCTCATGCGGTGATGAAACACGACCTGTTTGCCGGACTAATTCGCAACCCGCCGAATACCGTCATGGAATTTTCGTCGGAAGCCACTGCCATAGGGAAGACGCTGGAAATGCGCGCCAGACATTATGGTCGTCAAATCGTTGTGCCGAAGTACTTGGTCCAAGCACTTGGCATCGACGACTTGCGCGATATAATCCGAGAAGTTGTGCCCTGGGAGCCACAGAGAATGTTCTGGAGGTCGCAGCCTCAGGTGACCTCGATCGCTGGCGTCGTGCGGGAAGAAAACCAGAGTCGTTGGGAGTTACCGAAGGGCAGTTGGAATCACCACAGCCCCAGCCTGAAGCTATGACTTATGCCGCCGTTGCCCACCGTTAGCTTTCTTTTCAACGCCTCCGCCAGAGCCCGGCAACACCGAGGTTCCCAGCAACCGCCGCCGACAACCCGTCCACCGGTCAACCGTGCAACGCCCCGAGGAAGACAGGCGCGTGGCACGCTCCCGGCCATCGCCCGCTTTTCGATCACTGTGGATAGGCAGGTCACGTGTACCGCTGGTGCCCATTCCAGTACACTCTACCCATACCGCGATATGGGACTACTAAGGTTCGTCGTTAACGCACCGCGCCGGCAGCTTGGCCACCGACCACGTGACATCACTGACTACATAGCCGAAACGCAGGGGAGGCCCCGATGCCCTTCACACTCGCCGTCACCAGGTCACTACCTGTCGCCGCAGTGCCCACCGTTCACACGATCAGCCCGTGGCCGATCCGCAAGCCCATATTTGGAAAACTAAAAGCAGCAACTGGTGGAAGTACGGTTGTTCTACTTCGAAATACCGAAGATTCTCCACCACCGACGAAGACGCCGAAAAGGCCTCGACGACGTAGCGACGACACACGCCACCCGAACGAAGCCCCGAAGACAAGCAAACGCGGCAGAAGGGAGACCTGGCTGCCCGACCTAACATCACGAAGACAACGCGACGCAGCAGTGACCCGACCGTGCGCTAACTGTAACGCAAGGCAAAGAACCACGGACGTCGAAGCGCTTCTCGACGGCCACGAAGCCACCGCTCTTGTAGACACTGGAGCAGGTAACTCTGTCATTAGTGGATTATTTGCCGCCAAGTTGAAGAAAGTCAAGAATTCATGGGACACCCTCGAATTCGGACAGCTGGAGGAGAGC
This sequence comes from Dermacentor variabilis, assembly GCF_050947875.1. NCBI lineage: Eukaryota > Metazoa > Arthropoda > Arachnida > Ixodida > Ixodidae > Dermacentor > Dermacentor variabilis. Next base: position 52,766,484 of record NC_134569.1, on the reverse strand, counting down.
TGATAACGCCGACTGGAATCTGCATGGCGAGAATTCCCGTTCATGACAAGACCTAGCCTGTGACATTCGTTGTCCCCCAACAGTGCTCGCGAGCCGTAATTCTCGGCATGGGCTTCCTGAGCAAACACGGCGCAATCGTCGACCAGAAGTTCAAGTTGATAACGCTATCCGAAGACCATGTGATATCGCAAAAAAGCTCTCTGAGTCACCATGCCTTGACTGTGGTCGAAGATAAAGTCAGTATCCCACCTCACTCCAGTATCAGCGTTACCGTCGGCGTCAAAACACCGGAAGACGTAGGCGGCATCGTCAAGGGCGGCCAACATCTACTGCTAGATGGCGAAATTTGCGTTGCATTAGGAAAATTGGAGGATTTGGAGGGCAGTAAATGGGATATAATAGGGCTCAGTGAAGTTAGGAGGCCAAAAGAAGCATATATAGTGCTAAAAAGTGGGCACATCCTGTGCTACCGGGGCTTAGCGGAGAGAAGAGAACTAGCAGTCGGATTCCTGATTAATAAGAATATAGCTGGTAACATACAGGAATTTTATAGCATTAACGAGAGGGTGGCAGGTCTTGTTGTGAAACTTAATAAGAAGTACAAAATGAAGATTGCACAGGTCTACGCCCCTACATCCAGTCAGGATGACCAGGAAGTCGAAAGCTTCTATGAAGACGTGGAATCGGCGATGGGTAGAGTGAAAACTAAATACACTATACTAATGGGCGACTTTAATGCCAAGGTAGGCAAGAAGCAGGCTGGAGGCAAGGCAGTGGGGGAATATGGCATAGGCACTAGGAATAGCAGGGGAGAGTTATTAGTAGAGTTTGCGGAACAGAATAATATGAGGATAATGAATACCTTCTTCCGCAAGCGGGATAGCCGAAAGTGGACGTGGAGGAGCCCGAACGGCGAGACTAGAAATGAAATAGACTTCATACTCTGCGCTAACCCAGGCATCATACAAGATGTGGACGTGCTCGGCAAGGTGCGCTGCAGTGACCACAGGATGGTAAGAACTCGAATTAGCCTAGACCTGAGGAGGGAACGGAAGAAACTGGTACATAAGAAGACGATTAATGAGTTAGCGGTAAGAGGGAAAATAGAGGAATTCCAGATCAAGCTACAGAACAGGTATTCGGCTTTAACTCAGGAAGAGGACCTTAGTGTTGAAGCAATGAACGACAATCTTGTGGGCATCATTAAGGAGTGTGCAATGGAAGTCGGTGGTAACTCCGTTAGGCAGGATACCAGCAAACTATCGCAGGAGACTAAAGATCTGATCAAGAAACGACAATGTATGAAAGCATCTAACCCTGCAGCTAGAATAGAACTGGCAGAACTTTCGAAGTTAATCAACAAGCGTAAGACAGCTGACATAAGGAAGTATAATATGGATAGAATTGAACATGCTCTCAGGAACGGAGGAAGCCTAAAAACAGTGAAGACGAAACTAGGAATTGGCAAGAATCAGATGTATGCGTTAAGAGACAAAGCCGGCAATGTCATTACTAATATGGACGAGATAGTTCAAGTGGCTGAGGAGTTCTATAGAGATTTATACAGTACCAGTGGCACCCACGACGATAATGGAAGAGAAAATGGTCTAGAGGAATTCGAAATCCCAAAGGTAACGCCGGAAGAAGTAAAGGAAGCCTTGGGAGATATGCAAAGGGGGAAGGCAGCTGGGGAGGATCAGGTAACAGCAGATTTGTTGAAGGATGGTGGACAGATTGTTCTAGAGAAACTGGCCACCCTGTATACGCAATGCCTCATGACCTCGAGCGTACCGGAATCTTGGAAGAACGCTAACATAATCCTAATCCATAAGAAAGGGGACGCTAAAGACTTGAAAAATTATGGACCGATCAGCTTACTGTCCGTTGCCTACAAACTATTTACTAAGGTAATCGAAAATAGAATCAGGAACACCCTAGACTTCTGTCAAGCAAAGGACCAGGCAGGATTCCGTAAAGGCTACTCAACAATAGATTATATTCACACTATCAATCAGGTGATAGAGAAATGTGCGGAATATAACCAACCCTTATATATAGCTTTCATTGATTACGAGAAAGCGTTTGATTCTGTCGAAACCTCAGCAGTCATGGAGGCATTGCGGAATCAGGGTGTAGACGAGCCGTATGTAAAAATACTGGAAGATATATATAGCGGCTCCACAGCCACCGTAGTCCTCCATAAAGCAAGCAACAAAATCCCAATAAAGAAAGGCGTCAGGCAGGGAGATACAATATCTCCGATGCTATTCACAGCGTGTACAGGAGGTATTCAGAGACCTGGATTGGGAAGAATTGGGGATAAAAGTTAATGGAGAATACCTTAGTAACTTGCGAATCGCTGATGATATTGCCGTGCTTAGTAACTCAGGGGACCAATTGCAATGCATGCTCACTGACCTGGAGAGGCAAAGCAGAAGAGTGGGTCTAAAAATTAATCTGCAGAAAACTAAAGTAATGCTTAACAGTCTCGGAAGAGAACAGCAATTTACAATAGGTAGCGAGGCACTGGAAGTCGTAAGGGAATACATCTACTTAGGGCAGGTAGTGACGGCGGATCCGGATCATGAGACGGAAATAATCAGAAGAATAAGAATGGGCTGGGGTGCGTTTGGCAGGCATTCTCAGATCACGAACAGCAGGTTGCCATTATCCCTCAAGAGAAAAGTATATAACAGCTGTGTCTTACCAGTACTCACCTACGGGGCAGAAACCTGGAGGCTTACGAAAAGGGTTCTACTCAATTGGGGACGACGCAACGAGCTATGGAAAGAAGAATGATAGGTGTAACGTTAAGGGATAAGAAAGGAGCAGATTGGGTGAGGGAACAAACGCGAGTTAATGACATCTTAGTTCAAATCAAGAAAAAGAAATGGGCATGGGCAGGACATGTAATGAGGAGGGAAGATAACCGGTGGTCATTAAGGGCTACGGACTGGACCCCAAGGGAAGGGAAGCGTAGCAGGGGGCGGCAGAAAGTTAGGTGGGCGGATGAGATTAAGAAGTTTGCAGGCACGGCATGGCCACAATTAGTACACGACCGGGGTTGTTGGAGAAGTATGGGAGAGGCCTTCGCCCTGCAGTGGGCATAACCAGGCTGATGATGAGGAAAAGCGGAAGGAATGCTGACAAACTTCAGCCAGGAGTACGCATACCTCAGCAAGGACACGAAGATAGCATATATCGCGGAAATTGTGGAAGCCAGCAATGCGTTTGTCTACAAGGATTTTGCCGCATTTGCCCCAACCGCTATAGTTCCCGAACTCGCCTTCGACATCAATCCGAGTCTCCCCATGAGTATGCAGCAACAGCTCAGAAGTCTTCTCCGACGATACAAACACCGCTTTTCAACGTGATCGAGGATTCGACAAACAGCAGTTGCTAAGCATCGCGTAGTAACCCCATAGGCCACTCGTAGGCCACTCCGTCCTAGCTAGTACCGAGTTTAGACGCGGGAACGAGAAGCCATAAAGCAACAAATCGGTGAAATGCTACGCAACGAAATCATCCAGCCTTCGAAGAGTCCGTGGGCGTATTTAGTAGTTTTGGCGTAGAAAAAACGACGAAACCTTGCATTTCTGCATGGATTATCGTGGGCTGAACAAGAGCTGGACACGAAGAACGTGTTCCACTTTCGCTTATGGAAGGCGCATCGTACCGGCTCTGTGACGCTAAGGGTTTGTCATCGATGGTTGTCAAGACTAGCTACTGACACATAGAAGTCGACGACAGGGATCGCGAGAAGACCGCCTTCATCACGCCGGATGGCCTCTACGACTTCAACGTCACGCTATTCGGACTGTGCTCGTTACCTGCTACGTTCCAGCGTGTGATGGACATTGTATTAGCAGGATCGAAGTGGCAGACCTCTCTGCCACCAGTCTAGATAAAGATGAATATGACCCGCCGTGGTCGCTCAGTGGTTATGGTGTTGGGCTGCTGAGCACGAGGTCGGGGGATCGAATCCCGGCCGCGGCGGCCGCATTTCTATGGAGGTGAAATGCGAAGACACCCGTGTACTTAGATTTAGGTGCACGTTAAAGAACCACAGGTGGTCGAAATTTCCGGAGCCCTCCACTACGGCGTTTCTTATAATCAGAAAGTGGTTTTGGCACGTAAAACCCCATAATTATTTTTTAAAGATCAATATCCCCAAAAGCCGATGGGAAAACTGCGCCGTGGAAGCTCAATTGGTAAGAGCATCGCACGCGTAACACGAAGACATGGTATCGTGTCCCACTTGCGACTAGTTGTAATTTTCATCCAGTTTCATTTCTATTAATTTATCATTTGTTTATTTTAATTAATAAGCACAAGTAATTTCCACTATTCTTGGTGTCTTTGTTTGTTGGCTTCTTATGATGTGGCTAATAAAAATCAGACCCCTCGGCTTCTTTTCTTCTCGTTCATATTACTTAACGAGAGTCTAGAAACCAGCCGCACTTATGCTTGTGGTAACATCTGTGGTTTTGTTGACCAGTTGCCCTCACCCCAAATAAAAAAAGAGTTCACGTACACGTGAGGCCTGAGGCAGAAAGGATGTTCCACACCCGCCCCCAAGTCTTGTAAGGAGTGGTACTGGCTAGCAATCCCCAGGGTTAGTTCTAGTAGTAAACAGAAGCACTCCGAAAGTGGAAACGGCGCCCGGTAGCTCAATTGGTGAGAGCGTCGCACGCGTAATGCGGAGACATGGGTTCGTATCCCACCTGCAGCCAGTTGTTTTTTTCACCGACTTTCATTTTCATTAACGTATTATCTCTTTAATTCAAATAATAAGCAGAAGTAATTTCCCCTGTTTCATAAGTAACTTTCTGCTTTTCTTGCGGGTAATCGAGGTAGCTATGGAAGTGTTGGAGATATTTCTCGACATTCACGTACGCCTCCTTGATTACGCAATGTCTCTATGACGGCTGGTGTGTCTACTGAATGAAATAAGTCACTGCATTTATTTCTCCTTAAACACCCGTAGCCGAAGCATACATGGAGCCTTGAGTACGTGTGTTTTTCTTTGCTCACAAAAAAAGGCAAGTAACAGAAAAAAGTGGCGAGAAGCATTGGTTAACAAAATCCGAACTGCTCAGCAGAAACGGCTTGAAGCAATACGCGAACACTGTTCATTTAGGGGGCATAAATTTTTCTACATAGCTTAGCTAAGCGTATATTTATACGCATGCGGGTTATGCTTCACATTGCGTATCTTTCTCACCGACCTGTCAGCGCAAGAAACTGGTGACACCGGATTGGCCTGGGCGCGTCACGGCGCCCGCACAAAGCCGAGACGTAGCAAGCCGCACAAACTGAAGCGCCACGCATGCATATATTAAAAAAAAATTGTGACGCGTTGCAAGCGATAGACACGCACGGCCTTTATAGATCCTCATAGAACAGCAGCTGTCGTCTTCTTCCGAGATGCACGTCGCTTCGGAAGCGACGCAGCCTGTCATAAAGTGTTCGCACGGCCGAGCCTGTCTGCCATGCATGCGCGACAACCGCTCAACGAGCATTTTCTCGCGAGGAGCGCGAGAAAACGACGGCATTGCAAAATGCCGAGGCGGGCTCAACAAAAGAAGGAATGCCGTTCACACATCTTTCTTTTTACATTACTTGTATGATATACCTTCTTGAAATGAAAGCAGGACACTTGTCACCTCCCGTCCTGCAACACGAGTTACCTCTTCGCAAGGTCCCCCTGCCAGTTTCTTTGTCTTAACGCAGCTAGCAAGCCGTCGCCCTCCCGTATGAAGGGCTGGCAGTCCTGAAGAAAGAACCCGACATCCCTAACAGCATCACTTCGGCGTGGGCTGGCGGTGATTTGCTAGAAATGAAACTTTCTGCAGTGTACTACACGCATTATCTTCACAGTATATAGCACGGCGCTGAAAGGCTAGGTACATGTCATGCACGCCGACATTTGTAGCTTGCCCTGTCTCTCAATGGCCTACGTTGGTTGATGCAATGACGAGCGGATCGCCATGATGCCTAAATTGTTCTATGTAGGACTAGAATCAATTGGAGACAAAAAAAAAAAAAGAAAACACGACTGAGAGAGATGGCAAAGCTAGGAGGAGAAAAAAATGCACTGTGGTAATCGATGAACGCGGATTGTGCGTGCGTGCGTGTGTTTTGTAGATTCTTGTGTCGATCCAAAAGTTCTGACATTATATGATGTTACATTAATACAGATACTAAGTAACGTTATGCAGATGCGATGTTAACGTCATGTCATCTATAGGACATGGCGTATGACACGAAGTCATCGATATGATGACACTGCCTGTGTTGAAGCAGCATACGAAAATAAATTGGCTTCTTTATTTCTTGAACGAAGCGAATTATCCTCACCTGTCCTACATCCGAGCATATTGATATCGGTGACCGCTTCCACCACCACATCTCAATACCGAGACTATTGTTATTCTCGCGGTGAATTTCAAGTCTACAAGTGCATGTAATGAGAAGTATGGGGCGTAACGCTTGGCGTTTAACGTGTCTGCACCTGACATCATCTATTGTGCCTTCTAATCGAGACGTTTATAAATGACATTTGACGCCACGCCGAACTATACACGAGCACCATTTCTGACGTAGAAACCAGTGCAAGTGCGCAAGTGCTTCTCTAAGCTTCTACACGCTGGCGTCACAGCTGTTCTTCGCGCTTTCCCTTCCCGCGCCACATCTATGCGCGAGACCCCCCCGACCCCTCACCCCCACTCACTGAGCTTCTCCCCCTTCTTTACGTCTACTGGAAAAAACGTCTACTTCGCATTTACTTTACGTCTACAGGACGTACCTTATTTGCGTCTTTCTCCAAATACGGAGAGATGGGCAAAGAAGCAAAGAAGTTAGGTCCACGTGGTCCATCTGAGCCGCTGTAATGCGATAGTATTAAGAAGATATGACCATCCATGTTTTTCACTACTGCATTTCAAACTATGCGATATCATGGTACTGGTGCCAGAATCGGGGGCAATGTCACTGCCTCTGATTGCTCAGCCTCCGGGATCGGCATACGTCACTCGGCCAGGAACTCAGAAGCAACACCCCCCGCTAAACTGCGGATTTACTACGTATTACACTGCCACCAGGACTGGTCCCGTTCCGATCGATTTGTAGGGAGGAAGGCAGGTAGACAGGAAGGAAAGAAAGAAGTTCCATTGAAAAGAAAAAGAAACACGCACCTGACTTCGGACACTGCCTTCATCGATAACGTAATATGTGCAGCTGCATACACCACGCAGAATCACTCGAGGGAAGCCATTTCGGTATTTTGTGGTCTCGAAGAGGAGGAACAACAGAAGGTTAAAAAGAAGTGAACGCTTTCTTCTACCTGTATCGCATTGACGCGATCAGTTGAAAAAGTCAATATTTAACATTCCAATGGCGGATATTTCTTTTTTTTGTGAAGCGACATCTGTTGGCTTGAGTGGTCGATAGCATTATTTATGGTGACTTCTTTCCCTTAGGTTCCGGGTCGATTCGTTTTTGTCATGAGAACGAATACTCTGTTTGATACTGCCTTGGGCCGTTTGTACTCTTTAAGGGTTTTTTCTCTCTCCCTTTTCTACTTAAGTTATAAAAAAAGATGACTAAATTTGGTCGGCCGCCCCGTTTCATTGATCTCATTCTACATCGACCTCTCCTCCGGGTGTCGTTGGATTGTCTTGCCCTGTTCAGTTTGTATGACAATCTGCGGATGTATGACAAAAATCTGCACCTGCGAAGGAATTTTAGATGTACACGCGGATTTCGAGAATTCCGACGTTTACGCATGCACGCTGCTGAGTCGATGAGGAACCCACGATATTGATTACAGAGAATTGAGCCCAGAGCACGGTGATGACCCATGAGGTTTAGTTAGGCGTCCAACTGGCTTCTCGGGGTGAACAAACTGGGCTAGTTATTCAGAGGCTGCTCCTAGTATCGTCATACATGGAGAACAAATTAACTATTACTTCCCACAGACAACGTGTTGTAGGCGCCTCAGACACAGGGGCAAAAGCGAACATGATTCCAGATAATAGCTTCGATGTGACGGGGCTGCCGGCGGCACATCGTTTGCGGACACCGTTGACCAGTCCAGGGCGACTTTGTTCTTGTAGATTATGCACTGATCGCCTTTCCTCCACAACCTCGTTCACCTTCGTGCAGGATTGGGTAACTAATTGCCAACGGGGTGTAAGCTGCGAGTACAAGCAGGATGCGCCAAGGTATTCGAGAGCCAAGCGTTAGGATAGGGCATGGCTAGTATCCCGCGGACAAGGGTGTCTCCCAGAGCTAATTCAGGAGAGAATCCAGGATTCTCTTTCTGTGCTGTGGCTGTGGGGTCTTGTATTCGTTCATTGCAAGATAAAAGCAAGGGTTGTAAGCTTTTCGATCAGGAAACAGAAACTGTCGTAGCCGAACGATTAGACGACATAGAATGTTTACCGCATGGGCGCGCAAAAACGGCGCGAAAGAAGCGCGCCGCTTTTGACGCCCTCTGCGTGCAGCTGCACAGCTCCTTGTTTTCTTATTCCAGTCGTCGCGTCGTTGGTGACACAAATGGGTGAATGTGATAACACTCTGCTTATTTGTTTTAGGCGATTTGAATCACCATGATGATGATTATTATTATTGATGTTATTATTTTTTGTTTGTTTCGAAAACATGCACACGGCAGGAACGGGAAAGCAACGAGTAGGCTGTCAAATGCCACAGGAAGGGGCACAACGACTGCATACTCTTTAGAAAGGAGGATACAGAAACATAGATAATGGAAAATAGGAAGAAGGGGAGGGAAGGGGTGTGGTTGGGGACGGGAACGGTTTGAAACTCTTTCTGCAGGCGCTGTCTTCCTCATAGGTGTTTCCAAAGGCTATCTTCTTCCTTATCATAACTTGCAGTATGCGCGCCTATTTGTTAGAGCCAGCTTTCGGCTCCCATGTTTTTATTTACTGTGTTGCTCCGCTGAGCAATGACCGTGAATCGGGCTATCTCTGAAACATTCCGAAACATTCCACTCTATAGCGTATGGGCAGCTTAAATACTATGAAAAAAAAAATTAAATTAGTGGGGTTCGAACCAAGAATTCATTTCTGCAAAGCGTACGACGACGCCCTACAAAAAATTGTTTGGTGCGTTTGTTCTTTTAACCCTTGCAAGTGCATTGCCTTCCGGTAACTTGACCATCGACTTGTTCACCCATACGCATTCGGCATTTTGCGCTTCATTGGTTGCGTGTTGTACGTAACGTAGCGCTCAACTTCTACCTTGTTTTCCGCATCGCCCGCGTAAAAAAAGAAGAAAAGAGAAAAAGAAGAGAGAAAAAAAAACATGAGAAAGATTGAATAGCCTTTCATTTTCTTCCAGAGACACCTGTTCGGGTAAAATACAAGCGAAAGAAAAAGAAAAACGCTGCTTTATGCGCGTTTGCTTGCCAGAGCCCGCGAAAAAAAAAGAAGGAAAAGAAGGAAATCCGGCAATATCAAAAAGCTGAGCAAATGTCGCACGTGGAGCAAAAGATTGCTTTCTCTGCTCCTCTCGACAAGTCCTGAGCTAAGCTACAGTTTTTTTCTTTCTAGATTTGCGTTCGCCTCTTCGTTCACGTGTTTATGGGAAACGGCGTCTCCTGTCGTGATAGCATCGACCAGCATCCGTCCGTACCCCCAGACAGAGTTTCGCTCCGCCGAGCTTATCCTTGCGAAGGCAAATATTTTCCCCCTCTTCGTTGTGCGAGGCCTCCGGAAAGAATCTCGAGTCCTTGTCTGAAAGTGTGAAGCGGAATTCACGAAGAATGATTCGTTACTAGCGCCTTTTCTTTCCGTCAGCGCAAAGGCAGAGTAAATAGCTCTTTACGCGCTTCGTGGTCGTAGAAACGTAGTGGCGCTCGGGAGGTGAACCAGTTGAACGATCTGCTTCTCCTTATCTTGAGACTGTCCGCAGTCACCCACCGCTGTAGCTGATTGGCTATAGAGCATGAGGTCGCAGTTTCGAATTCCCGACACCGGCGGTCACATTTTGATGGGCTCGGAACGGTAAACTAGCCGTGCGTCTATTGTGCGATCTTAGATAACTCACCGTGGTCGAAAATAATCTATTCTGGCCCGAGGCACAGCGACCATGTATTTCCCGCCACCAAGGCCGCGGCCTGCACTGGCCAAGACCGGAAAGGAGCTCGGGCCCAACAAATATCGCTTGAGGCCTGAGCTAGCTTCAGAATCAGAATGAAGCTTAAAAAAATTAAATTATGGGGTTTAACGTGCCAAAACCACTTTTTGTAATTATGAGGCACGCCGTAGTGGGGGACTCCGGAAATTTGCACCGCCACCTTTCCTTAACGTGCACTTAAATCTAAGCACAGGGGTGTTTTCGCACTTCGCCTCCATCGAAATGTGGCCGCCGCGGCCGGGTTTCGATCCCGCGACCTCGTGCTCAGCAGCCCGACACCATAGCCACTGAGCAACCAGGGTGGTTCGGAGTCCAGTTTATTAAGTTCATAGTAAAAACAACAACAAAAAAAAACAACGCACAGGTGAATATACAGAAGGACGCCCGAGAGCACTAGGCTTTAGGGGGACATCCTGTCCAAGGTGAAAAACAAGTGTAGAGGCTAAACTAAAACAGCATTATAACAGGAAAATAAACTGAGATAAATATAAAACATACAAAACAGAAACTCTAAACAATGAACATTATTCTGGAGAGATGAACATAAACCTCATAATTCGGTTGAGAGAGGGAGAGAGAACAAACACTTAATAATGCGAATCAGTGATAAAGACTTATTTGTTCACCTAAGACGGGTGGCCTCCTCAGTCCAGGTAGTCATTGGCTCTTGCTGCTTCCCTGGCTTGTTCCACCAGCTTTGGCTGGTCCTCCAAGTCCGGCGTCAATTCGGTAAGCTAAAGAAAACATTTTTTTAAAGTACCAAGTGCTGAACATTGTTAAAAGTGATGAACAAGTACTGAACAAGTAAACAAGTGATGAACACGTAAAGTGATGAACAAGTAGAAAAGTACGAAGTGATGAACAATGATAAAGCAGAAAATATCCGGTTTGTCGACCATAATTAGTCCGTATTACAGGTAGTAAAATATTCCATCTGAAGCAAATCTAGTAGGATTAGTGTTAAGAAGATCAGCAGTACGAAATACACTTGATCGTATAAGATGATTCAATGACTTGAACAGGACAATGACGAGATGATATTTAAATAGACTAGAAATTCAGAGTATATCAAAAGTATGAAGAAACGAAGAAGCACTGCTGCGATATGTACGTGCGGCATAGGGGATAAATGAGTCAGATAAGTATTGCCCCATGTCGCAATATATTAGCTACATGACTAAGAATAAATGCATAGCGTAGCGTAATTAAAATGGCAGTGTTCAAATGGTGACGTGCTCTTATTAAGATTCTAATCCCATAAGCTAGTTTTCTTCGTAAGTGCGCAACGTGGTTAGCGCATTTTAAACGGACATCAAGAATAACACCCAGGAAGGTGCACTTGTCAATGGGGGCAGTGAGCAGGTCATTAAGTTTGATCATGGGGTAATGTGTATGAGCCTTGTGATTTAAATGGACAATCATGAACTTAGTCTTAGAAGGATTATTACTGGGAGAGTTACATCGACACCAGGTTTAAATTTTGCTCAGGTCTGTGTCGCTGAAGACAAAAACATACTGCAGGAAATATGTGCCACAGAACGTGTGCGCGGTAAGAAAAAGTCCGGAAACGGCTCGTCACATCGTAATGGAATGCCGAGATATTCACCCAGTGAAACCCGTAGGTAGTGCTCACCTTTCAGAAGCGTTGAGATTCAAAGGAGATAGATAGAAGGAGTAACTGGTCAGCAGTCCAGGAAAATTGAGGAGCGATAAGGGCCTTGGTAAAAAAACAAATAAAAAAAAACAAAAAGGAATAGATTGACAGAACCGCAGTCATTGCAAGTGTAGGTAATGGTACGAACAGTGACAGAGGTTTTAAATACGAAAGCTAAGATCGAGATCAGACAGGCAAAAGGCTATATGGCGATAGATGTTGTAAAACTTCCTTCAATCAAGCAGGCTGGGTGACCATTCGTCTGCGCTCTTCTTTAAGAAGAATGCCAATAGACATCATCATTACATCGTCGTCGTCATTGTCATTATCATCACCATCATGACTTTGCGCGTGCACATACACAGGGAGAGAAAATGATAAATGAAAGGTAGGAAGGTTAACCAGGACTGAGCCCGGTTGGCTACCCTACACTGGGGAAAGGGAAAGGGAAGGGGGACGGAAAGATTAAAAGAAGAGAAAGTCCACTAGAGATATCAGTCGATCACTCAGTCCGGATCACAGACGCTGACTTAATCCGGTCGCTTTCAAATATCGCAGCCGCGCTTTTGTGGCCTTTTGTAGCTGCGATATGCGAGGCCATGGTCCCAAGATCTTGTTCAAGGTGAACGGCTTTCCATCTAGCTGATTGAGAGCTGTGCAGAGGTCTTGCCTTTCATTTTCAAAAGATGAGCAGTAGCACAGTAGGTGTTCTATGGTTTCCTCGACACCGCAGGCATTCCACTCGGCACTATCAGCCATTCCAATCAGAAATGCATAAGCATTGGTGAATGCGACGCCCTAACGTAAGAGGCACGGCACTGTTTCCTTATTTCGCGGAAGACCTGGTAACAGCCGCAGTTGCATAGAGGGATCGAGGGAATGCAAGCGATGTTGAGTGAATTCAGGTGTGTGCCACTTCTCCAATGTCAAAGAGTGCGCTAGCTTGCCTAAGTGTTGGGCTGCGTCGGTCCGCGATAAAGGTATTGAAGAAACCAGGGTTGCTCCTTTGTGTGCTTTTCTAGCAGCTTCGTCAGCGAGGTCGTTGCCAAAGATACCGCAATGACCAGGTAGCCACTGAAACACGACGTCGTGTCCTTTCGCGATCATGTGATGGTGCATTTCTCGTATCTCCGTCACGAGTTGTTCACATGACCCGCGACGAAGAGATGCCAGAAGACATTGTAAGGCCGCCTTCAGATCGCTGAATATAGCCAACCGATTAGCCGGTTGGTTATTAATATAATCAACGGCACCTCGGAGGGCAACAAGCTCCGAACCGGTCGATGTTGTCAAGTGAGAAATCTTGTATTGGATGCTTAGTGATCGTGATGGTGTAACCACAGCGCTGGTGGAGCTGGTCTGAGTGGAAGAGCCATCCGTATATATGTGGACTCGATCAAAGTAGAAAGTGTGGAAACAATCCAGAGCTGCTTGCTTCAAGGCCAAGGTAGGCAGGTCGGTCTTCTTTCTTATCCCTGGAACCGTAAGACGCACTTGAGGTTGTTTTAAACACCACAAAGCTGAGGTTGAACGTGCTGAGGGTGTGAAACCCGATGGTAAGGAGGCACGATGGATGCTGACCTTGTTGGAGAAGGACGCCTGTGGTCGTCGTTCTGGCAGGCACGCAAGAGAGCTTGACTGCATCCGTGAAACATGGCGAACATGGGCTTTAAGCGTTTCGGTGCTAATGTAAGTCGTGATCGGATGGTCTTGAGCCATTATAATGGTTCCAGCTGTTGAGGTGCTACGCGGAAGGCCTAGGCAAACACGTAGTGCCTGCGCCTGCACGCTCTGAAGTACTCGAAGATTTGACTTGCATGTTTTAGCAAGCACGGGGGAGCTATAACGTAGGAATCCGATGAACAGTGCTCGATATAACTGTAGCATGGAGCCCACTGACGATCCCCATGTTTTGCCGGCGATGAACTTGAAGACGTGAACAATAGATGTAAGCTTCTTCTTTAAGTGGGCAACATGAGGGCTTCAAGTGAGGTCCCCGTCTATAATGACGCCCAAAAACCTGTGATTTCTCTTGTAGGAGATAGGCTGACCATTGATGCATACTGGATAAGGAGTCATCGCTTTTCGCGTAAAAGCGACTAACGCACATTTTTCTGTTGCGATGGTAAGGCCTTGTGTGTGAAGGTAGTCAGATGCCTGTGTTGCTGCTTTCTGTAGCCGTGCACGAACCTGCAGGCGAGTGACCGCTGATGTACAGATGCAGATGTCGTCGGCGTAGATTGAAACACTCACTGTTTCCGGTAGAGATTCGGCCAGCCCAAGAAGCGCGAGGTTGAAAAGAATAGGGCTTAGAACACCGTTTTGGGGAACGCCTCGGCATGTGTAGTGCTCGGTAGTCGGACCATCTTCCGTACGTACGAACATGGACCTTTGTGTCAAGTAGTTACTGACCCATCGATATGCTCGCCCTCCTAGTTCAATTGTCAAAAGTGCATCTATGCACATACACAAATACTCATGGAAGCTAGGGGACGGGAGGATGGCCACCGCGATTGCGTAATTGGTTAATCGCCGCACGCGTAGTTCGGATGGTGAGGGTTCGGATCCCGCTTGCGCAAGGTTCCGTTGTCGTCCGCTTTCATTTATTCTTTCCTTCCTATTTTTTACATTTCGATTAAACATAACAGTTATTTTTCCCTATGCTTTCACTAGCTTGTTGTAAGTAACAAAACTCAAGCCCTTCAGATTCCCCTGTTTTTTTTCGCCCAATCCTCAAAATATATTATTGCAATAGACGTTTCTGATAAAGTATTATCTTGTGATGTTATATAAGCTTATACAAGCGGTATAGGGGAACTAAAGAAAAATATTAATTCAGGCTAGATTGATATATTATTCATTTAGAAGTCTATCATCGTTTTCTGTGTCATTAAGTCATTTCGCTGCGTACGAAATCACTAAGGTCTCGCTGCTCTCCTCAATTTTTGCACCGCCCGTGACGAAACGGATGAGCTGACGCAATCTCCACGTGACCTCCCTCTATGGCGCTATCTATGATTCAGCCAGTGCCGACGTCACAGGAGAGGTAGCATAGTCGACAACAGGTGGCGCCACTAATTTTTCATTTTCATCATTTTATCGCTTACGAGCGCTCTGTTGTCGCTGCGAATGACGAATTCGTTATTATACGCAGAAACCTAATCTTTCAACCTACAGCTGACTTAATATTTTCCTTTCGTGTCCCTTTAGGGAACCCCAGTGTGCGAAAGTTTATTGGGAATTCACCCTTTAATGCCTCTCCTTTATTCCATTTGCTGTCCTTATTAAGGACGCTACAGTTTGTTAGTTTAAAAACTTTTGTTCGGCCGTCAAAATTATACTAAGAACATCCCTTTTTTCTACATTTAATAAAGCAACCGAAGAGGGAGCCGTCTTATGGCTCACTTAACTGGCTTGTTCGAAGTTAACACATCATTCAGTGAAGCCCGACGTGACGTTGCAAGCAAAAAACGTAACTACAGCGCATTAACTGCGCCTAAGCACAGCAGGACCGTAGCTTGTCACCGCCGTGTAGCCAAAAAGGATTGGACGCGCTCCGGTGCGCAGGCAAGATGCTTTACCTAAGACACTTGTCTCCCCAGCTCTGAACTTGATTATCGTGAAAACGAAACATGTAATTTTCACGCTGGGTGTGGTTAGCGCAAAAAAAAAAAAACAATCGCTTTCGTGTGCTGGCAACACGCGGTTCCTATCGCTTTTCTCGTTATTTTTCCATTTTGCTAATAAACGCCTGATTACACAGACGAGGCCATTTTCACGCGCAGGCGCCTCGACTACGCGTCCCGTATGCAGAATGAAAGATCTTCATTTTTTTTCTTGCATATTGGCCCCATCGGTTTCTGGGTACGTCAGATATTGCAGCCGCAGGATCCCAGAGGAGATATTGGAGCCATAGTTGTGGCAATAAGGGTCGCTATGTAAGCGTTCCCGTTATGTGCATGAATTGTGTGTTTTTTTTTTTTACAGAGTGCCACGATTTAGCCGTGTTTCCCCATTTTTTTCTTGAAACATGTCCTTCGTGGACAAGCTTATTTGAAATTACGCTGAGCTTGGCCCGAAGTGCTCAGGTCGTTTTACAAGATACTCGATTACACGCGGCGTCCAAGGGCTGTGCAGACTTGCCCAAGATGTGGCACTCGCGCTTCATGAATTTCGTTGAGCGTTGCAAGCTCCTAGGTGGGCAATGTTCCCGGTCCATGGCCAGTGAGCTTACGTTGTAGTGGCATACAAGGGGAGAAAAATGCGAACAAAGCACCATATGCAACCAAAAGGAGACAAAGGAACGACCGAAGGCCCCGTGGACAAGGAAACAGGGAACGAAATGACAGCGGAGGGCCCAGCCATTGTTAACGATGGGGTATAAAGCGGACGAAAAACGTAGCGAACATTCCATAACGCCCGAACGCATAGAAAAAAAAATCAATAAACATTTTCATTTAATTATGAACTCTTTAGGCGCAAATGACCTTCGTCACGACTAATCTGACGACACTAATCTGGTGTGGGTGTGTAGAATGACGTCGCCGGAGTGTTTTCCTCCGTCCCTCCTCAGGAAAGTAAGAAGTCTGCTCTGTTGAGGTCATCCAGCACAAAATGAGTCCTCTGCTTTGGTGTACGGGGCACAGTGTTAAAAGGCCTATTTAATGGTCTTGATAAACATTAAGAACCAATGATCCTACCACTCCTTATCATTATGAAACCAACTCTAAAACAAAATTACACCCTTTGGGTCGTATCTTGCCACACAACAATAATCGTCATCTGTCTTGTCCGCATTTTCTTTCTTTAACGCTGTGCATAGAATTTCTCACTATAACACCTAGAGGGTAATCTGGCGCCACCGTCCATGGGAGTTTCTTAAGGGGGCACCGTGCCGTCATGGGAATGACGGTATATGTGTCTGCGAGGCTCGTGTTGGCTGGTGTTGTAAGAGGCTTCGTCTAAAACGTGGATATGGCTACGCAAATAACGCGTTCTCAAAGTAAAATCTTCATAAAATGTTTCTATTCACGCATATTACATCTTTACTCACCCACGATGCATGACCAAGCGAAGAAAGGCAAGAACAGACGACCAACTGTTTCAAAGCGAGCGCGAACCTTGTCGTCTGTCCTCCAACTTCAGCGGCCCGCTGATACTTTTTACGTAACATGTAGTCGTACACACAATAACAAGTTCTCATAGTTAAATAAAACATGTTTCCGCGTAATAATAAAGCTAAAACAGCTTTTTACGTGCTGTTCTAGTAGAAAATGAATCATTGTGACAGACGGAACGGTACTTGCCAAGCGCGTCTTCAAGGTGTCCTGTCTCTACGAGAACGATGCCAATCCGAATCCACAATATACCGGCATTCCCATGCATACCACAGCGCAGCAGCGCCAGATTTCCCTCTAGGCAATGTAGTGAGAAACTGTGACGCTGTGAGCCCGGTACTTCCCAGCAACGAACGGCATGCGCGTTATCAGCATGACATAGCATTCCCGACACGAAAGTAGCGGGAGCGGCGTTTTCAAGAAAGGAAACGCAAGCAAGGCAGATGGCGATTATTGTTGTGTGGCAGATATACACCCCAAAGGGTGTACTTTTGTCTGAGAGTGCAGGAAATCAAAATTCACGCTTTGATAACACACTAGACGAACTTATTGAGGCCCAGAGAGTAGCGCAGTATGAAAGGCTTACACAGAGTTTTACGGGGAGACACAACTTAGATGACATCGGAATAACTTACGAAGCACTGCACGGAGTGCGGAGAGACATGCCAAGGAAAATAAGTGAACATCTCTCAATACCCCCAATCCCCAGAAACATGCGCCCGGAGTTTCACCAAGATAGAAGAATCGCAATAGCGAGAGCTCTCCACAAAATATTCTGTAATGCCAGGGACGTGGTCTTTGTGGATGCGGCAGAGTACGCAAATGCAGGGATGTTTATGGTATACGCTGTCTTAAAAGGATTCAACCATATTTTCAAAATCTTCAGGCTTTGGAAGCGATGCATTGCAGCGTTATTTCGCTAACGCGGTTGATGACGTTCTGCTCGATCCCTCTTTCTTGTTTGGTGTCTTTATGCTTAAATAGAAATAAAGTGATGAACTAAATGTGTTTTCGTTGGAAACAAACAAGCAATATATGAGTAATACCTGTAGTGCAACCATGTAAATTTCAGAAGATGAAACGAAAAAAAGAAAAGGCGCAGAGGTTCTAATGCGCCTAACCCAAGATGTAGGAAGCGCAGCTGTTTGCGCAGAGCGTATGCAGCTAGACCATCATCGGCAAAATGATACCCTCGAAGTTTATAGGATTAGGACTGAATTTGCACTGACACTGTCTTCTTTTAGATTTGTTACGGACTATGTCGCCTTGTCGATTCGACGGACTATGTCGTCTATGCTGCTTTTCCGTTTTTCTTGAAAGAAGAGGAAAAAAAAGCGCACCAGTATATAAGCTTGCTCTGGAAACCGAAGTATTCTTAGAATAAGCAAACGCGTTCCTGTCTCATGCAGGCACGCAGACGGCAGTAGACCCCACGAAAGAAGACCACATATAAAAAAAAAAGCCTGCTTCTTGCTTAGGGTTTTCAGATTTGTTTTGTCATTTAGTCGAAGGTTGTACGAAATACTGACGCGAACAGCTTCCTAATATTTTAGTCAATTTCCAGAGTGCCTTTGGCGAATGAAATATAAATGCGTTGAATCCTATCACTGGAATACTATCCCGGGCTTTGCTTACCGAAAAAAAAGAAAAAAGAAAAGAGAAAGGAAAATAAAAAGAAAAGAATGACAGTGCTGCGCCATTATAGCCGGATGTATATTTGTGGAATCATTTCTTCTTATTTCTTTTTTTTCAGTTCATGATGGAGGTCTAAAAACTACAGTGTTGAAGTTTGCAAACATTTCCTGTGTTTTCACTTATTTTGGCTCATGGGAGCGAGAAACAAATCTAGCTGCTGGCCGCCTTTCCGACGTCTCGAGCTGTATTTCCCCGTGGACCAGAGAATTCGGGCGTAAAATGTCGCCAGCAGCATGAGAGGCACAACAAATACTGCGAGAAAGAAAGAAAATACGAAGAAAAAAAAACAATGCACCGAGCCCTCAAACAACGAAAAGGATCTAACATCAACTCCGAGAGGAATTCTGGGTCCTGCCTGTATATAATTCTCTTCAGTAATTAACTACGTTTAATAAACAATTGATTGAATTGATTGATCTAGCGGTGGCCAGATCTAGCGGATCTAGCGGTAGAGGTGTCGTGCACGAAGCCGGCCCCATCAGGGCGGCCGTAACCCCGAGGGTCAGGACTGTGTGCGGACCAATGAGTGTGCCCACGTGCGATGGCACATACATGTAATGACTGAAGGCGATGACGATTCTTCGGCCCACGCGCATTGTGGCAAGCATGTACGTTCACGAGAACAGCGTCCGCAGGAGGTTGAAGAATTAAAACAAGACTTAAAAACAAGAGTTACGGCGCTAAGCAGACTAGGACGAAGTGAGAAACGGACGACATATACGGGTGTCCGTATATATCGTTTGTGTGTCACTTCGTCCGCGTCTGCTTAGCACCGTAGCTTTTGTCATGTAGTCACGAACCAACTAGCTCAGCTAGAAGTTATGCGAAAGAAGACACCGGCTCCCTTTCGCTTAGCGCATTTCGCTCATGTCGAAAGCAGTGATTCCAACACCACCATTATGAGGATGAAACGGAGCGCTTTAAAATTCTCTGTAGCCGTGACACCGCGCCGTTCACTTGTCCTTGTCGAACAATTTCTAAAGGTAAAAAAATAAGGAAGGGCGCACAGTCAAATAGGTTACAGAAGGTTCAGACAGGGCAGCGGACAACGAGAAATACGTCTGCCGATGTGACGCCCCGCCGGTGCATTTCAGAGCGGTAGCGCACGCACGCGCAAGTCAACAAACAAACGATAACCGATTCGCTCCCAGTCTTGCTCCCATCTCGCGTGGTCGTTAGTCCGAAGCGCAGCCAACAGGCCGCCAGCGAGGAGGAGGTCCGCGCAATGTCCCCAGGAGCACAGTAAGAAATATTCACGCCGTTAATTAAGAGTGCTTGGTTTGATGCTTTCTTTGGAGACCTTTTCGTGGTACGCAGATATGAAGGCTGCAATGGACGACACAAAAGGACTGCGGGAAATAAATGTTAAGTAGTTACCCCTGCGCTTTAACATGCCGCAACCCCGATCACAATATTAGGCACACCGCTGTGCAGGAGTGCGGAGTGAGTGAGTGAGTGAGTTGGAACATTATTTAGGTTCTGAGGGGAAATCAATCCGGCGGCTCCACCCAGGTCGGGGCCGGTAGACAGAGTCCTTCGGCGACGGCCCGGGCCCTCTGGACAGCCTTGAGCTGAGCGATGAGCTCTGTGCTTCTGAGCGCTGAGTGCCAGGAAGACTGGTCGGGAAAGTCCGTGCTCGCGTTGGCAGGGCACAGCCAGAGCATGTGTTCGAAGTTGTTTTATTCGTGGCCGCAGTGTGGGCATTCAGTAGGAGTGCGGATTAGCTTTGACCACCTGGGGTTCTCTAGCGTGCGCCCAGTGCACGGTAAACGAGCGTTTATGCACTGCTCCCCCCTGTCGGAATGCGGCCGCCTAGGCCAGAAATCGAACCCACAACCTCCTGCTTAGCAGCGCAACGCCGCAGGCGCTATAAGCCATAGTGGCGGGTAAATATTTAATGCTCATCGCTGTCAAACTTTCGTGACAGGTACTTGGTAAACACTCCAGGTTATCATAATTATTACAGTTTTCAACTGCGGCGTCTCTCATTGCAGGCGTGTACTTCGAGCTCAATGTATTGTAGAACCAAATTTTTTTTATGGCTTCGAAGCTGAGAGCGTTAAGAGGAAGCTTTAGCTCGGGTGCTCCTATCGAAATACATCTAAAAGGAGAATTCGTATTTCTCGGCAACCACTGCATCAAATATGACGAGATTTGTTGCATTTAAATGAAAAATTTTAAATTTAGTGACTGTTGGTTTCGAATTTTTTATTTAGGTCGTCAATATTTTAATAAAGATTTTCGAAATTCGAAAATTTTCAGAAATCGAAACTATGAAGTTTACAACCCTGTAACTCAGCAAGTACCCGCCGTGGTTGCTCAGTGGCTATGGTGTTGGGCTGCTGAGCACGAGGTCGCGGGATCGAATCCCGGTCACGGCGGCCGCATTTCGATGGGGGCGAAATGCGAAAACACCCGTGTGCTTAGATTTAGGTGCACGTTAAAGAACCCCAGGTGGTCAAAATTTCCGGAGTCCTCCACTACGGCGTGCCTCATAATCAGAAAGTGGTTTTGGCACGTAAAACCCCAAATATTATTATTATTAACTCAGCAAGAAAAAGCGATAGCACAATTCTGTGAATTGCATGTGATAGTACACCTAAAGCGAACAACATTGATGCGCTACAAATGTATCTGAAAAAATTCAGTAATGTGGAGATATGGCTTTTGCAGAAGACTTGTAAACAACGTAACTAACTAACATAAGATGTAAAATGACATATCGAATTTGTCCGCTTTCAGTGATCTAACGGATGCCGCTTACAAAACCGCGATATCTGTTTTTGATGCAGAGCTATTAATTTGTAAACTTCATGCTTCTATATTTTTCGAACTTACAAATTTTTGGAAATTCTTTAAACAAATTTCAGGCCTTAAACCCAAATTCTGCTTCCAACAGTCACTAGAAATTCACTTTCTTTCTCAAATGCAACAAATTTCATTAAAATTGGTCGAGGGGTTATCTCAGAAAAGCGTTTTTGCGTTTTACATGTACTTGAATAGGCCGCGTCGGGCCCAACTCCGACGCGGCCTATTCAAATACATGTAAAACGCAAAAACGTTTTTATGAGATAACCCCTGGACCGATTTTGATGAAATTTGTTGAATTTGAAAGAGAAAGTTAAATTCTAGTGACTGTTGGAAGCCGAATTTTGATTTGGGGCTTGAATTTTCTTAAAACGATTTTCAAATATTTGACCGTTTGAAAAAAATAGAAGCACTAAGTTTACAAATTCATAGCTCTGCATCAAAGATTGATATCGCGGTTCTGTAAACGGTATCTATTAGATCATTCAAAGCGGACAAATTCAATAGGTCATTTTACGTCTTACGTGAATTTGTTACGTTGGTTACAACGGTTTTGCAAAAGTTGTATTTTCCTATGATTAAATTTTTTTATATTCATGTGTAACATATCGATTTTGTCCGCTTTAGATGTACTATTAGATGCAATTCACAGAATTGTATTATCATTTTTAGTGGTGGAGTTACAGAGTTGTAAACTTGATAGTTTCGTTTTTTGAAAATGTTTGATTTTTGCCAATTCTTAATAAAATATTGACGACCTAACTCAAAAATTCGAAATCAACAGTCACTAGATTTTAGGTTTGTCTTTTAAGTGCAACAAACCTAGTCAAATTTGGTGCAGTGGTTGCCGAGAAAAACGAATTCTCCTTTTACATGTATTTAGATAGGAGCACTCGAGCTAAAGCTTCCTCTTAACCACGGGACTGAAAATCAAACATTTATACTGCGTACGACATCTCTGCTAGCGTTAGGTGGAATTTGCTCCTGACGATGCCGATAACCAGAGGCCTTAACGGATCATCCGGCCTCATATTGGCAACAGAAGGTCTTCCCTGCGCCCCAGGACTACGTCGAAGATATAGAGTTTTTTGCTTGCGGGGATTCTCAAAGTCTTATAAAACACTTTTGAACATTGATGCGCTTAATTCTTTTATAAGAGGCTCCACATTCGTTCGTACTCAGTTAAATAGAAAACTTGGCTTTTCTATTGTACTTTCTCTTCTTTGCTTCCTGAAACTGTTCTTACACAGCTCAACCAGAATTTCCCGAGCAGGAAAGTCTTAGATTGATTTTACGTTTCACTCAATTCGTGGCGTCGGTGTAGATTAAGTTTGAGCTTTCGGAGCACCGCTCGACACATTCTACTGCCATCTGGAGAATTACACGATGACAAACGTATCAAGCCGTTAAGTTTAGCGAGGGCGTCCGCATTGGATAACAAATGACTTGCGAAATTTTCGACGGCTTTTTTTTTTTTTTTTGTTACCTGAGGCTTAACCTAGCCGTCTAAGCCTCAGTCCACATAATGTTTACACAACTCTTGTGCAAGTGTTGATTCTTTAAGTGCCGGGTGAAACAGCAAGGCTCGCAGGAGGCGCATTACAAAAAGGAATGGTTCAGCTCATTGCCTGTCCTGGGACTGATTGACCCATGGTCACATATTTGACGCGGTACGAGGTGGAGCCTTAGGTGGAGAAATAATCGGCCAGGGGTGCCCGGCTAACCGCGCCTGTTGCAACATCATTTCCACCGCCACCATTATTTTATTCTCTGGAGATGATGACATCGAAGGCGACGTTCTGCGTCCAGTGTTAAGCGGGCTAGACCATGTAGACACATTTTCGGACCAAAGCTCCACAGTGTTTGGGATCGGACTGCTGGTACGATCTGTTGGGAACTCGGCGCTGACGCCCGTGGTTGTACCTGGGTCGCAAGCCCCAAGGGTAGCGTTGGCCTGGCGGCCTGGGGTACAACTGGAAGCATCCGAAGGTCCCGGCAAAGCATGAGTCGACTGGTAACAACAAAACAACTTGTTTATTTTAACATCGCAAAGAGTTGGCGGTCAGGTTGACCGAAGTAGAGAGACGGGAGAGCACTTCACTCAACAGAAGAAATCGGAGCCCTCCTTTTTGCGTCCGGGGGCAGCTGTTTTTATACTCTCGCAGTTGAGGGCAAGAAGGAACCCCTCAAAAGACGAGCACGTGAATGTACAATGGGCTAATGGTGACGCACACTGTCGTAGCGATGCCGTAGCACCATGACGAGCACGATCTCGTAGCACCCTGTCGAGCACGATCTCGTAGCACCCTGTTGTAGCGCTGCCGGTCGGGCACAATGACTGTAATGAGAGGATGGTCCCTGCTTTGGCATCGCCTGTTTCGGGCACAATGACTGGAATGAGAGGATGGTCCCTGCTTTGGCATCGCCTGTTTCGGGCACAATGACTGGAATGAGAGGATGGTCCCTGCTTTGGCATCGCCTGTTTCGGGCACAATGACTGGAATGAGAGGGTGATCTTTTGCGGTCGCATCGCCGCAGTCGCGCCTGGAAACACCTGCCGATGAGTGTTGCGGCGACGACGATCGGGCCAAAATGTCTGCCGCCCCGCCGCAGTCGCGCCGGCAAAACCACGTGTCGCAGGCGAAACGCAACAGACCGCCCCGCCGGGGGCAGGAGATCCCGATGGACAGGGGACTGCATCCGCTGTCCGGAGGGATGTCGCTCGATGATGCTCATAACCGAAGTCGGGCGTCCCTCGACGTTTCTTGAGCGCAGCGCACAGAGAAGGCCTCGTTCTCTTGTTCAGGTTCGCACGGGACACTGCAAAGTGACTTCGGGAGAGTTCACATTTTTGTTCTCGTTCCCGGTAAGCGTTAGAACTACGCTGAAACTCAACCGCTCAGTCAGCAAGCACGGCACAACCCTCACTAAGCCCTGCCAGGCTCTTTCCCCTTTTTATACCACTGCCTAGTTCCTTACAGTAGTCTAGCATCACTCAGAACGCGTCCACAAATTGAAAACTTGCACTAGAAAGCATATCATCACTTGGAAACACTAAACAAAAGCAATATGTTAAAAAAAATTCTGCCTCAGGAAAAAAAACATCAGTAACAAACAATTTTGAGGCTGATTCCTACGTTAGGGGCTTCGACTTAAGCCATCGGCGTTACCGTTGAGACTCCCCTTTTTGTAACGCACCTCAAAGGAATATTGTTGTAAAGCGAGGCTCCAGCGCAGGAGGCGGCCATTTTTGGGAGAGATGGTCTGCAGCCATTGGAGAGGGCAGTGATCCGTCTCAATGATAAACCTCGAGCCGGCTAGATAGCATGACAATTTCTGAACGGCCCACACGAGACACGCACACTCTTTCTCGGTGGCGCTATACGCCTGCTCACGACTGGTCAGCTTACGACTAGCATACAGGACGGGGTGTTCTACTTCTCCATTTTCCCGTTGGCACAGTACAACGCCCATGCCTCGCTCACTAGCATCGCACTGAACAACGAACCCTTTTGTATAGTCTGGCGATCGTAGCACAGGCTGGCTTGTTAGGGCACTCTTTAGGGCGCTAAAAGCTCTTTCCTTTGTCTCGTCCCAGACGACTGTTTGAGGCTCTGTTTTTCTTAGAGCATCCGTCAGGGGAGCCGCGATATCAGAGTACCTAGGGATGTACCTCTGATAGTAGCCGGCGACACCCAAGAACGACCGAATATCGGTCTTGGTGCGCGGTTGCGGAAAGTCTCGCACAGCGGCCACTTTTATTTCAGAGGGGCGGCGACGACCCTGACCAATCACGTGACCGAGGTAGACAACCTCGGCCTGTGCTAACTGGCACTTAGGAGCCTTGACTGTCAAGCCCGCTTCGCGCAGGCGGGTTAGCACTGCCCGCAAGTGTGCCATATGCTCAGACCAGGATGCGGAGAATATCGCTACGTCGTCTAGATACGGTAAAGCGAATTCTTGCTGTCCCCGCAACACTTTATCCATGAGACTTGAAAAACAGTATGGCGCGTTCTTCAAACCAAAACTCAACACTTTAGGACGGAATGTTCCCATTGGTGAAATGAACGCCGCATACCTACTAGCCTCTTCTGTAAGTGGAACCTGCCAATAACCCCTGACAAGATCTAGGGTGGAAATAAACTGAGCGCTACTAACTTTCTCAAGGCGCTCCTCGATGTTAGGGATCGGATAAATTTGATCCTTAGTGATGGAATTAAGCCTGCGGTAGTCGACGCAAGGACGAGGTTCCTTGCCCGGTACCTCAACTAAAATCAAAGGGGAGGTATAATCACTCTCACCTGCCTCAATAACACCGAGCTGTAGCATTTTCTTTACCTCAGCCTCCATAATATCGCTCTGGCGGGGTGACACCCGATACGCCTTGGATCGTACTGGCTCTGGGGAGGTAAGTTCTATATCATGAGTAAGTACCGAAGTCCTACCAGGCCTCTCAGAGAACAGACCTTGAAACTCTTGTAATAGCTGGTGTAGTTCGGTTTTCTGCTCAGGCGACAGCGGTGCTTTACTGATAAGGTCACTAATGACTTGACCGGTGTCTTCCCTGTTCGTCACTGAGCCTAGTCCCGGAAGCTCGACCGGAAGCTCTTCAGGAACGTTTACCATCATGCACACCACGGCTTCCCTTTGTCTATAAGGTTTGAGCAGATTGCAGTGGTAAACTTGCTGTGCTTTCCGCTTTCCTGGCAGACTTACCACGTAGTTAACGTCCGACAGTTTCTGAACAATTCGCGCTGGGCCCTCCCACTGCACGTCTAGTTTGTTGTTTAGCGATGTGCGCAATATCATGACCTCATCGCCAACCTCAAAACGACGGGCCCTGGCTGTCCGATCATAATAAACCTTGGCCCTCTGCTGGGCCTTTGTCATTGCTTCACCTGACAACTCCTGTGCCCTTCTTAAGCGTTCGAGGAGCTTAAGCACGTACTCCACCACGACTGGGTCGTCGCCCCTACCTTCCCATGATTCTCGAAGCATGCGAAGCGGAGATCGAAGCGAGCGACCGTACACCAGTTCAGCTGGCGAAAACCCCGTAGCCGCATGCGGCGCGGTCCTTAAAGCAAACATCACCCCAGGCAGACACAGCTCCCAGTCAGTTCGATGTTCAAAACACAACGCTCTCAACACGCGCTTCATGACGGAGTGGAGCTTCTCAACGGAATTCGACTGTGGGTGGTACACTGAGCTGTGTAACAGCTTTACCCCACACCTTTCGAGAAAAGTTGTCGTCAAAGCGCTAGTAAACACTGTGCCCTGATCTGATTGGATTTCCGCAGGAAAACCAACTCGCGCAAATATGGACAGTAGTGCATTAACTATCTCAACTGAGCTGAGTTCTTTAAGCGGCACTTCTTCAGGGAACTTTGTCGCTGGGCAGATCACAGTCAAAATGTGTCTGTACCCCGTGGCTGTTACCGGCAGAGGTCCCACAGTATCAATAACGAGCCGTCTAAAAGGCTCCGTAATGATAGGTACCAATTTCAACGGCGCCCTCGATTTGTCCCCTGGTTTGCCCACCCGCTGACAAGTGTCACATGTCCTCACGAAATGGTCTGCGTCCCGAAAACACCCTGGCCAATAGTACTCTTGCAAGAGACGGTCCTTAGTTTTCTTAACTCCTAGGTGTCCGGACCACGAACCCCCATGCGACAAGCGCAACAGATCCTGACGATAGCATTGAGGCACGATCAGCTGATCGAACTCCACTCCTCTTCGGTCTAGATACTTCCGGTACAGGACTCCACCTCTTTCCACAAAACGCGCAGTTTTCCTGGCGATACCTTCTTTGACATTGCAGCGCACGTTTTCCAGGCTGCCATCCTTTTTTTGCTCGGCTATCAAAGC
Source organism: Dermacentor variabilis (assembly GCF_050947875.1). NCBI lineage: Eukaryota > Metazoa > Arthropoda > Arachnida > Ixodida > Ixodidae > Dermacentor > Dermacentor variabilis. The sequence goes on along the minus strand of NC_134569.1, from coordinate 52,739,181 downwards.
CGACCGGCTGACTTTTAGCAACCTATCAAGTCCGTCTGACGTAGGCGCGATGAGCAAATCAGTAGATAGCTCTTCTAACTTTCCCGAATCGGGATTTTCCTCTCCAGTATCTGGCGCCTTCAACGCTACAGACTCAATTTTATTCAGTTCGGGCGTGCTCTGAATATCAGCTTGCTGCGCCTCTGACCCTTTTTCGTTGTTTGATAACGTCGGCCCCGCAACTACCGCCTTTGCAGCGAGCTCCCGAACCTTCGATCTGGTTAAGGCCTGAACACTAGCTTCACCAAACAAAAGCCCCTTCTCGCGCAGGAGGTGATCGGACCTGTTTGAAAATAGGTACGGGTACTGGGGGGGCAGCATAGATGACACTGCCGCCTCCGTCTCAAGCGCTCCGAAAGGTCCTTCAATAAGCACTTTTGCTACCGGCAGACACACGCTATGAGCTTCCACGGCTTGCTTGATCCATGCGCACTCGCCCGTGAACATATGAGGTTCTACGTAAGACGGGTGAACTACATCCATCGTTGCTGCGGAATCGCGAAGCACTCGGCACTCTTTCCCGTTCACGAGGAGGTCTCGCATGTAAGGCTCGAGAAGCTTCATGTTCTCGTCAGTGCTGCCTATTGAAAAAAAAAAACAACTTTTGGTGTTGTTTCCGGACACTGCGCCGAAAAGTGACCCGGCTTCTGGCACGTATAACAAACGCCCGCTCGCCTCATCTCGAACCGCTTTCTGCGTTTGGCTGCCGCCGTCTCTTTACGTCTGGTCGGACTGCTTTCACTCGCATCCGCACTACGCGTGTCCCCCTTTACTCTCATGGGTGTGAACTTCGGCCTCTCAAACTTCAAGCCAAATTCACCCTTTTGACCGTCCTTAGCTCCGCGAGCCCGACGCGTCACAAACTCCTCGGCTAGCTCAGCGGCTTTAGCCACCGTACAAACGTCTGGCCTATCCAAGACCCAGTATCGCACGTTCTCCGGTAACCGACTATAAAACTGTTCTAGCCCGAAACACTGCAGAACTTTATCGTGGTCACCAAACGCTTTCTCTTCTTTGAGCCACTCCTGCATGTTCGACATAAGCCTATACGCAAACTCTGTATATGACTCACTTTTTCCTTTCTCATTTTCCCGAAACTTCCGACGGAACGCCTCCGCAGACAGCCGGTACTTTTTTAGCAGACTCGATTTTACTTTGTCGAAATCCTCTGCTTCCTCTCTATCCAAGCGAGCGACTACGTCGGCCGCCTCGCCGGGTAACAAAGTGAGCAAGCGCTGTGGCCACGTTTCTCGAGAGAACCCCTGCTTCTCGCACGTTCGCTCAAAGTCAACCAGGAACAAACCAATGTCCTCTCCAAGCTTAAACGGCCGCATCAGGTCAGTCATTTTGAACAATACGCGTTCTCCTGCACCGTGTGCCTGACTTCCATTACGAGCGCGTTCCATCTCTATCTCGAGACGCTTCATTTCCAAAGCGTGTTGACGGTCACGCTCTTCTTTTTTCTCTTGTTGCTCTCGCTCTTTCTGTTCTTTACGTTCGCGCTCTTCTTTTTCTTTTTGCTCTTTAAGTTCGCGCTCCTGTCTTTTTGCAGTCTCTCTCTCTTCAATGGTCTCAAGGCATTCCGACAGCTCGTCATCCTCAGCCTCTAACTCAAGAATAGCCTTTATCAGTTCTGGTTTTCTTAGTTTGTCTGAGACATCCAGACCCAACTCTCTTGCAAGCTCCAACAATTTCGGTTTGCGCAACGACTTCAAATCCATGGCTGCTCTGAATGCTGCTTTCTCTACTGCTTACTATTGTCTTGCCGCAAACTAACCCGGCAGCAACGACAACCACAATTACCAGCTCTGTTTCTGACACTAACAAAAGCCTGGCAAAGCTCAGAAGAAGAAAGTCCCGCACTCACCAAACCTCGCAGGCAGGAATTCCGCGCAGTCGTTCCGCTGCAGGCAACCAGTCGTCACACAGGGCTCGTTGCACTGCTCCCGGATCGTCGTTGAGCTGCTCAGCATACAGTCAACTGCATCTCTTTGCTGCTGGCCTGCGTTGTCGCGATCCCACCGCTGCCACCAGATGTTTGGGATCGGACTGCTGGTACGATCTGTTGGGAACTCGGCGCTGACGCCCGTGGTTGTACCTGGGTCGCAAGCCCCAAGGGTAGCGTTGGCCTGGCGGCCTGGGGTACAACTGGAAGCATCCGAAGGTCCCGGCAAAGCATGAGTCGACTGGTAACAACAAAACAACTTGTTTATTTTAACATCGCAAAGAGTTGGCGGTCAGGTTGACCGAAGTAGAGAGACGGGAGAGCACTTCACTCAACAGAAGAAATCGGAGCCCTCGTTTTTGCGTCCGGGGGCAGCTGTTTTTATACTCTCGCAGTTGAGGGCAAGAAGGAACCCCTCAAAAGACGAGCACGTGAATGTACAATGGGCTAATGGTGACGCACACTGTCGTAGCGATGCCGTAGCACCATGACGAGCACGATCTCGTAGCACCCTGTCGAGCACGATCTCGTAGCACCCTGTTGTAGCGCTGCCGGTCGGGCACAATGACTGTAATGAGAGGATGGTCCCTGCTTTGGCATCGCCTGTTTCGGGCACAATGACTGGAATGAGAGGATGGTCCCTGCTTTGGCATCGCCTGTTTCGGGCACAATGACTGGAATGAGAGGGTGATCTTTTGCGGTCGCATCGCCGCAGTCGCGCCTGGAAACACCTGCCGATGAGTGTTGCGGCGACGACGATCGGGCCAAAATGTCTGCCGCCCCGCCGCAGTCGCGCCGGCAAAACCACGTGTCGCAGGCGAAACGCAACAACAGCCTTTCAAAGCAAGGCGATCATGATAATGTTCACAGTATGAAAAGTACTGGCCACAGTGAGTGATTGTAGGCATGACAGGCAGTGCCATGTGTCCACGCTGCCTATAGTGGCTCCCTCCCTCTCCTTTCTGTCTCTATTTTATTCATTTCCTCCCACCTGCGTAGGGTACCTAATTCAACGCTGGTCAGGTGTAAGAAAGCGAAGCCTAGTTTCGGTTTCAATGGCTGCTGCGCTCCTGGAGTCATTAAAAAGGTGTGGGAATGATAATAAATACACGCACTTTTTATATTTTCCATCTTCACAAGCTAATAAAATAAAACAAATTTCATTGAGAATAACTATCACGTTTATTTTGCGATCACTTCTTTTTCTTGATTATCTTGGCTTGTTTAAACTCGCAGCGCGGAACGTCGCGCAGACTTGTTGCAGATTTTCACAGCGCGTATCGCTTATCTCCGCTCGACGCGCTCGGTCGTCAGTTTCGTGGCATACGTTGGTATCCCGGAATGGCGTGAGCCCAGTCGCCGCAAAGCATGACGATGCGTAAACGTGCAGCCGAGAACGTTCGCAAGGCGGCGTCTTAGACAGACGTAGGGATGCGTAGGGGACGTTGCGTCAGAAGTGATGCCGAAGTCGGACCATTACGTTCTCTGTGCAGCTCTGTGGTGCCTCAGCTCCGGACAAATCAGTATATCACCAGGTCCTTTCGGTTCCCCAAAGGTTGCTGGTAAGCACGTGTTATTCAGCGCCAGAAGGTCATAGCCTTGAACCACTGTTGCATGTTCCGCACACGTGGCACATCACATGATGTAAAACTTTTCGGCTTCTTGTTCCTGGAGTTGCCATTGCTGGTGTTATCTGTACAAAGCTGTTTATTTTAATGCGACTAACATTCTTTGTAAAGTTCACTCAGTTTTCGACGGCATGCGCGTTTGTCCGCATCAAAACGCGTTCCCGCTAACCTGGGTCACTGGGCATGTGCTCAGTGAAATCGGCGAGAATGTCAGGGGCCTAGACAAGAAAGTCTTTTTATTGAAAGGTGGTGTTCTGCATAAAAAAGAAATACTCGCTACTTTGGTGACCTTAGATGCTGTACCTCATCACACGTGCCAAAGTCCACTGTACCCACTGTTATACACAGGCGTATTAAAAGTTGTAGGACGCTTAAGCTTCGCCTTTAAGAGTGGAACGCGATAGCATACTAAGAGCCCTTCCTTACTGTTTCTGGCACTTCCCGGCAACTGGAGCGTACGCAACCGTAAAGTTCACTTGGAAACGCTTGCCGCGAACGCTATGCACGAAGGCGAGCCAGGGCGAGCTTTGTGGTGGAACCAGGGCCTCTTGCGTGGACCGCTATGCGATGGAGGCGAGCGCCAGCTGGAGTTCTCTATTAGTCTCTAAAAGTCTCTATTAGAGACTTTTAGCCTGTCCGCTATTCCGGTAAACGGAAGCGGTTTGGGCGGATTACCGGATTTGCGGGGGCGTAGCTAGATCGCTGCAGCCGCCTGGTAGCGTAGAGTTCAACCAGACAAACACAGAGCTAAAACTGCAGCAACCCACTATATCCTGCTTCGCTAGTGGTGCAAATTTTTGGCAGCGGCGTAATTGTGAACACGATTACGCCACTGTCGAATATTTACACCAGCAGCTAAGCAGAATATAGTAATTAGCTCTGTGTTTGTGTGGTTGAGCTTTGCACCACCAGCTGGCGCCACCAATCTGGCCGCTCACGTTTACGCCCCCACTATACCGGCAAACCGCCCGCACTTGCCGGAATACCGGACACGCTAAAAGTCTCTAATACGAGGAACCGGGCGCTCCGCTCCGTGGCACCCAAGACACCCAATGCGCCGGCGCGCGCAAAGTAGCGGACGCCGCGGCCGGTCCGTGAACGCTGCGGCTGGTTTGTGTGTGTGAAGGGGTTTCTTCGAGCTTTCGCTTAACAGAATCATCTTTTCTCGTATAGTCAAATTACAATCCGAGAGCTAACGTCTCTGTAGGTTTTGTGCGAGTCGTAATTTGCAATTTTTCTATGTATTCTAGATTGAGAAATTCAATTAGCTCAGTAAATTTCTTGCATCATATGGAACGCATGGGTGTACGTGGTTCGAAATCCTTTTTGTCGATGCGACGTCGGACGTGGGACGCCGGATTTCCGGCGACAAGGGCTTCTTATCGCTGTCGCGTTAAAACGAGTATTACCTAGTTGCTGTATGTTATTGTAGCCGTTTACCACTTCTTTCATTCACTAGTAAGTTAAATTTAATGTATTACAAGTAAAATTGACTACTTCTAGCTAAATGGTGTGTTCACTGTGGATATTTCATGCGTATACTAAATAAAGAGCGCGACGGCGGCTCACAGAGGTCAAGAAAATATCACTTTTTTTTGGGGACGAGCATCGAGGGACACTCTTGCTTCTAGCGCAGCTCTTCCGGTTCACCTCCTGGGACGAGCGGGGAGGAAATTCAAAAGAAATCTGAAAAAAAAAGAAATATACGAAATTCATGGGTTTCATTATAGATATGGTATCAGAGCATAAGTTTTGTTACAACTTGAGTTACTGAAGTGTCTGGAATAATAATTAATTAGAAATCACCGAGACGACCGGGGGACGAAATTAAATTAAATCAGAAAAAAATCGAAAAAAGCGGTGTAGTAGAAAATTCATGCGTTTCATTACAGATGTGGTATCAGAGCAAAAGTTTAGTTACAAGTTGAGTTACTGAAGTGTCTGTAATAATTTTAATTAATTAGGTATCACTGATTACCACGCACCAAAGCACAGAATCGTGGACTTTAGAGACCCGCCACGTAGGCGCGGCTGTGGCGAAATTCCTGGAAACCCGGAATTAGAAAGCGGAACTAATGACGTCACCAATGACGTCTCCCACAAGGAGGTGGCATGATATTTAACCGCCTAATGAATGGACAGCGGTTGCCTCCGAGTTCTGTTTGTGCGCTGCGTTCGCCTAAACTTAACCTAAAGAACACCAACGCCGCGCTGCGAGTGCCACTAAGAGACACACAAGTTAAAGATTGGGGTCGCCTACTATGTTTTCTTTTTCTGCAGAGGATGAATTTTATTCTATTTATTTTACTATTTTTATTCTATTTTATTTTACTTGAAGAGGTAGTTGTCCATTAGATCAGGTAAGCAATGAAATGAATCGAATTTAGGCACAGAGAGAGCGTCGCACAGCACTTTTTCACACGGAGTAAATAAAGTTACCGAGGAATAATCCTGGCAATTTAGGAAAGTTTGTTGAGAACAACACTGACATCATCATCACAGGATAAATAATTTGCAAAGTGGAAATTCAGCACTTTCTTTTTCAACTTAAATGACGCCACAACCGAGTGGGCTATTAGGCTGAAGGAAAATTTCTTCTTGATTCACCTCCGGTGTAGGGTAGCAAACCGGGTGCTCGTCTGGTTGACCTCCCTGCCTTTCCTGTCCTTGCTCTCTCTCTCTCTCTCTCTCTCTCTCTCTCTCTCTCTCTCTTGTTTTTGCAATTTTTTCCCAACACTGTAGCACTACTGGGACCATTATATCATCATTATCAATAATAATAATAATAATAATAATAATAATAATAATAATAATAATAATAATAATAATAATAATAATAATAATAATAATAATAATAATAATAATAATAATAATCGAGGAAGCGTATATAAACACAACACAGTGTATACACACAGAAGGAGAAGCAGGCTAGCAATTGTCTCATGACGCTAGACATTACGCCCACCCGCGATTGAGAAATGGATAGAAAAGGAAAGCAAAAAAAAAAAAAAAACAGGGAAACCGAAGAGGAAGTCCCACCGCAACAAATCCCATCCCAAACAGAGTATGAGCACTACAGACTAGTTTCGAGCGCCGTAGTTGACATGAATCCTAGTACAATTTTGTGAGCCTCGTATGGAATTGAAGCTCCACCTTTCGGAAATTCAAAATCACGTGTCTGTTGCAGGAACGGAAGAAAAACAAAGCGTACAATTCATACGGAAAAAAAATAATATGATAAAAGCAGTGTAAGACATTAGAGTACAAGAGATACGTAGAATGTGGCAAGTAAAAAAAAAGAAAGGGCGTACAGCAACAGACGCCCACAGCGCGGCGCTAGCAGAAGTGGCTCACGACACTTCGGAAAACCGCCTTAGTTACATGTTCTAGTCCGATACGTGGCCCATCCTGCGAGGCCTGAAGCGAGGTCTGCGAATGTCGAAGTGGTTCACAGAGAGCGCGAAGGAATCGATCTTTTATGCAGCTGATTCATATCTTTAATATGAAATAGATCCTCAGCTTCCACAACGCATTTGACGCGTTCTTACATCACCTGCGCCTCGGAACTGCTTACACCAAGAACTTCCTATTTCGAATTAAGTGTGTGTCCTTTCCAACACGTTCGTGCGGCCACGATGACGAGGACCGCGGGATACTTGGATGTCCCAAGTACACTAAATATGAAAAGTGCCTGAAACAAGAAGTGCGTCTAATAGACCAACATTTGCCTTTGTTACCTACCGAGGTGCTAGGCCAATAGCCACCAAAATTAGGGCATCAAAAAGCAAACAAGAGGACTTCTGCGCTTTTTTTGCGAAGTATACGGACGTGGGAAGTATGGACGCTCGTCTGCTTAACCTCCCTGTCTCTCTCTGCTTTCTCTATCTCTTGACCCCGTAGTGTAATTTCGAGTGTCTTATTAGTGTATCTGAAACAAACTTCTGTACCTCTGACATAAGAGAACTTGAACCTTCTTTAGGGGACCTCCACTTCTAGTGTCGGTACATATTGTTTTATTTAATCACTTCCTGTTGCAAGAATTTGTATGGTTTTGTTAATTTGGTATCGCCTTAAGTAACCAAGTGAAAAGGTGCAGCCGTCGCCAGTGAATGTTGACAATTTACCGAGCGCCTTTTCTTTTCGTTAGAGCACTCGCAGCTTATTATTTCTCACCAGCCCTCACGTTTTAAGTATCGAGACGCTTAGAGGTGCAGCTGACGGCTGTGCCTGAAAAGCAAGGTTGATACGCAACCAGGATTGTTAACTGTTAGATTAATAAACCACCCAATTTTCCATGCCACTCACGGCTGAATCGCAATGTGCTTGCGTCTGATGCTGCAACGCAAAAGAGCAAAGCTGGTGTAATTATACCGTAACTATAATATGGAGAAATATTACGCAAGTACGTTCTCTTGATGGTGTTGCAACATGTGCTAACTGTCCTCATTATCTTCCGCTGCTGATGAAATTTAACTGCTACTTTATAATTGTGCTGTGTTTTCTCAGAACCTGCTCGTAAAAAGCACTCGTGCCAGCTGCTTTTCTAGAAGCTTCCACTAAGTACACTCATTATGCTAAACCTCCGTTGTGCAAGCACATACCGTTGTTTTTAGCTACATATTGGTGAATTTTGCTCCTCCATAGGCGATTGTGTAAACTGTGTACATTGTTAAAGAAAAGCATTTGTGGGTTAGAAATTCATGATGTCGATTGTACGTTGCAGCTCCTAGATTCCGCTATCGCGGAATAAGTTTCGCAGATTTATTTCGTGTCGTCTTGTTGTTCTTGGCACTATTACGACACAGTGAGTTGCCTTCGGGAGAAGAAAGAAGAGGAAGAGAAGTAGAATGAAATGATGTACTTAATGTAGACCCGAGGCAAAGCTGTAAAAAGTACATAATGTAATTGCGGCGCGACTGAGAGAAAACATATCAAGAGTATATACTGACAAAACGCCATCATGACACCAAGGAAGAACTGAACGTATGAGTAAGAACCTCTTGAGTTAAATGGATCGGTACGGCTCCGGATTTGGTGGAGAATCGTTAGAGTGGGAAAGTAGTGAATGCGGAACGTAAAGTTCGCAGGTGAACTGAAGAAAGAGAGAAAGAAAGAAAAGCAACTGGACGGCACATTATGTGGCATCGATCGCTACAGGACAATGATGCTTTCTTATGGACAGCACAAATTTCGGGATAATTTAATGTCGAAATAATAATGGTCGAACGGACGGGTGGACGGAGAGACAGAGTTTTCCATGTTTTTCTGCTCCGTTACCCTGTGAAATAGAAGACTCTTGCCCAGTTTTCGATTTCGTATTGACCCAGGTGCTTGATCGGAGGTGGGGCTGTTCTTTTCAAGGAAGGCCCTCCCTCGGTAGGAAAGAGATTCTCATTGTCAGGGACTACATGCTACTAGATGGGTACCATGTAGTACAATGACTGTCTTTTCGAGGCACCTTACGGAATCTCACATACCGTCCCTTTATCGACATTTGTGTCTGCGGAAACTGAAGAAACGACTACCTTGCACAGAGGAGATTTTCGTCGCTCGCGATTACTTCTCATATTTGCCACTCTTTTTCTGTCATGGTAGTGAACGCTTGACGGCAATTAAAACGCTTCACTAAAAAGTGAAGCAATGAGTAAGAGGTATAGCGCGAGTGCGCGAGCAAAACAATGCTTCGCTTAAACCAGGCATCTGCATTATTCTTTTTCTACTTCTCCTTGAAGCTCGTGCACAGTGCACTTATACTTTAGCGTTGAACTTGCCGTTCTGCGGCAAATTTAGTTGAATTGCGTATAGCTCCGAGTCGCTGTACATGTAGTTCGCTCATCGCATTTGCACTGATGCGAGCAAGTCCGGTCATAATGCCGTGTACCCATCTCTCTATGTGTGACTTTGGCTGTACAACAAATGCTCGTGCTTCGCTCGCGTATAGTTGGCCTAACGTTTGGCCATGACGCAGTCGTGGTACGGTGAGTTGAGTTAAAGGATTACTGACGTGGTCTTCTAAACTGTTCATTTTTTGAACTTTAAATCAAGGTCCTCGACCTTGACACCTTAGAAGATACATTGGCGAGCCTCAGGGCGCCCTAAATAATTTACTATAGCAGCTTTTCTACGAACGAATAATTTGGGTTTTGTTACCCCGGAGGTGTGCGGTGTCATGACGTCGCAAAAAAAAGAAAAAGTGGTCCCGTGGGAGCAGAACATGGCTCGCTCGGAGTGCGGCCCGATGCAGGAGCGCTACGCGGCCGTTGCACGGCGGAACGACCGAGCGAGCCGGAGCAAGCTTTCCATGCGGTAAATTTCTGAGTCATAAAGTCATATACACACTTTCTGGAAAACGAAACGGGAACTGGTTTGTACAAAAGATTGAGTATATTTTTTCTAGAGTTTCAAGATCGAGGATCATTGATAAACAGCAATATATATATATATATATATATACATATATATATATATATATATATATATATATTATAAACGAGAAGAAAGGGGGTTAACCGAGGGGCCCGATTTTATTAGTGATCTGATAAGAAGCCAACAAACACTGAGACCAAGGACAACATGGGGGAAATTACTTGTGCTTAATAAATGAAATAAAGAAACGATAAATTATTGGAAATTAAAGTGGAATGAAAAAAACAACTTGCCGCGGGTGGGGAACCGAACCCACAATCTTCGCATTTCGCGTGCGATGCTCTACCAATTCAGCTACCGCGGCGCTGTTTTCCCATCCACTTTCTTGGGTATTTATGTGGCCTAGTAGAACCCTGGGAGTGTTAGCCAGCGCCACCACTCACAGACCTTGGCGCCGGACGTGGAACGTCCTTCTTGCCGCAGGCGTCACGAGAACGTGATCTCTTTGGCCAACAATTTCCATTGGACAACTGGGCAACAATTTCCATTAATTTATTGTTTCTTTATTTCATTTATTAAGCACAAGTAATTTCTCCTATGTTGTCCTTGGTCTCAGTGTTTGTTGGCCTATTATAATATCACTATATATATATATGTATATAAAGCCAGAAATGTGACATGTGACATCAGTAACTCTTTAAAGGAGTCGGGGATCGACTGTAGCGCCAGTTGCTTCGCCGATAGAAAGTTGAGCTGCACGACAGCGGGACAAACGAGGGAAACGTGTATACCTATGCGTGTCTCTTTGTTTCAGTTTCCTTACAGTTGTGGCGTGCTGCTAGTTAAAAAAGAAAGATAGGAAGGGGAAACAAAACTTAGACGAAAGCAAACTCTGAGAAAATGTGTTCAAGCTAGGGAAAGGGCGTGTAAAAAGCAAAATACGCACGCACTAACACACACACAAACCGCCATTTCAGCGCGCTGACGAAATGACATAATGACAGCGAGCAAAATCGTAGTTACTTATTCGAAACCTCTGATCATATTGCGTGACAGTGCAATGAATTCAGCGGAGAAATAACGGAACAGAACTCGTCGAATAGCGCACGAGAGCTTCGCAAGGAATACCAAGATTAGGGGCGCTGGAGGCACGCCACATTATATCGATCGTTTCGTGGATAGCAATTAAGGGCGCTTCCCTTGCGGATATGGCAAACGTTGCTATTATTCTATGTCGATAAACGCTCGATGCATAACGAGATCTTAACCGAGCGTCTCGTGTAATTGCAGCGTTTCCCCCGAAATGCTCTTCAGAAGCCGCTTCTGCTGGCGCCCAAATTAGTGCAGCTGAACGTATTGTGTTGCGTAAGGGGATGAAGCGCCACAGGCCGAGTACTTGACGGCGCTGTTAGAGCAGCGAGAGAAAAAAAAAAGCGTTGTCAAATGTTGGGAAAGGCTAGGGAAGTCTGCTGCGGCAACATAAGGGGGCTATTAAGCAAGTGTGCCCTAATTTTGCGAAGAGTCGCTTTTGCGTGTTTAGGCGGCGCGTGAGCTTCACATAAATGAGGTTATGCAGATGGCGTCGCTTGTCCACACAGGCTTGACGCGTTTGACCGTTATCGCTGGAGTTTCGCAACATTGCGTACGAAAATGCTCATCTGGTTGCGCTAATCTGTAGTCTGGAGAGAAACTACGTTCCTGGTTTGTAAACGAGTGTTGTCGTCACTACGTTTATATACGTCGAAAACATTTCGGAAAATTATGCCACGGGAGCTACGAACTGCGTCCACCGCTCGAGGTTTCCGGCTCGTTCTGTACGACTATTGATGACTGCGGCGACGACGCCAAAGGAATTTCGGCCACGTTCCAGCCAGCACCATTCCAGTCGTAAAGCCGGATCAACGGTCAGGGCTACTCCATTGAGAAGTTAACTCTTATCCCTGTAAGCGCGCCGAGAATGACAATGACGACTGTATGGCGCGCACTATTTCAAGCCGGCTCGCTTGAGTCGTCACCGATGCGGCTATGTAGCGGTGAAGACATGCGTAGTACCAGTCGCAAGTGTTCAAGCGCCCATTGTTCTGGTTACCGCGCTGACGTCACTGACTGCGCCACCTAATGACGCACCGGTGCTCTTTCCATACAAGTACGTTGTCCTATTTTTTTCCCCCGCTCGCTGCAAATAATGCATGCGAGTACGTAGACGGAACAAATTAGTGCGTAGACGCGCGCTGCTATCGTGAGTGTGGAATCGTGAATTTTCCCACAACACGTACATGACATCTACAAGGCGTGGTGGAGGAAACGGGGTAAAATCTGCTTTGAAGCAGCTTTTTCCACAAGGAAAGAGAAAAAACTATGCTGTCAGCAGTTAGTTTCTTGTCCATGATTGTATTGCGCTTACTGTTACACTGACGAAACTCGTGGACGAACATAAGGAACAAAACTCGGACGTACGTGGCGCAAACTACCGACTTGTTTAATACTGTTAAAGAACACGCTTATATACAAGGTGATGTGGCGGGGGGGGGGGGATATAAAAGGTATGAGAAGGTGACGACATGCGATGATGCGATGGGCCGGTTAAACATTTTTCACTTGCACCCGTTCATTCTGGCAAACTCGACCTCACCGTCGACGAGCATGATGGACGGAGTGCTCACGCACTTCTCTTTTTCTTTTGCCATCGCCAGTGCTTCCCATATTTTCTCTCCGTTTTTGTTTTTGATGGGCCAATGACTGCGGTGCTTTTTAGTAGCGGAGAACATTTGCACTATTTGCAGTGCGCAGCCAAGTTGCTAAGCCCTGTCAGGATCTGGCACGTGTATTTGTGCTCCCGTAACCTGTCGTTTAGACAGCGTCGGGTTTGCCCAATGTACACTTTCCCGTAATCCAGTGGGATTTGGTACACCGCTCAACTAGCGCATTCTGCGTACCTTTGCACGTGTTTAGTCTGACAGAATGTAGCACTTCTTTTTCCTTCTTTGGAACTTGCGTTCACTCTCTTGCACGTGCCTTTTAGTTTTTGAGGAGCGGAAAAGAAAGCTTGAACGTCTTGGCATTGGGCTGCCTTTTTTATTCCATGAGACAGTCCATGCATGTAAGGCGACATCACGCGTTTTTTTTTAATTTATCCTTTTCAGCAGGTTTTTGACTTTTTTTGTTCGCCCTGATTTCCGGCAACATGTTTTCAGAGATTTGTAGCACCGTGCTTTTGGGGTACCCACTGTTATTTAAAAGGCTTACTTGCAAATCAGTGCTCTTCCCCACAGCATGGTGGCATCATTTTTCAACTGCTTGACAGTTGCAAGCCTTGGCGATGCCTCATTTTATGCCACTTTACTCAGAAGGTAGTTTCTTGTCTTTTACTGGTGCATCCGGAAGTGATTTTCATTATCGCTATTTCGTCTGCGTTGCAGGCGACTCTTGAGACGAGCTAGGAGCGTTTCTTTCACGCATGCATGCACGCGTCTGTGTATGTGTGTGTGTTTGTGTGTGTGCATGTGTGCGTGTGTGTTGTGCACATGTGTGTTCTTAGGTTCGAGTTGGCTCCTGCTTGATCAGTGAATGCCACTAAGCTCCTAATGCATGACAATTGTTAAAACTATAAAGACTACCCTTCAAGTGGTAATGTAAAATGGCCGTTCGATACTTTTGAAGCGATCTGCTTGCTGAGGAGAGCTTAAAAACTTGAAAATGACTTCAAATATTGCAGTGTCTCGCCAAGCACACTCCTATCTTATTGCACCGCACACCGGCAATAATGATGGGAGAGGAGTGAGCTAGAGCGTAAAACGTGCTACGAATGCAAATTTCTTGGATATGGCGGTCGTTTCCAGATTCATGTGGGCCGTTTATTCTTGGTGATACATTGTATAAATAAAAAGATTTTCAGGACTGGCGGAGTCATTGCTCTTGTATTGCTCGTATCTTTTCTTATTGGCCAATCTAGTGCTGTCTGCTATAAATTTTATACTTAGATTTCACAGCACACTTAAATGTGTGTAGTCCCTGCGTTAGTGTATTGTATAATAAGCATTTTTTTAACGATTTCTAACACCTAGGTATGAGAGTAGCTGCGCCGCAGAACACCTCTCATGCGTTGTCAAGCTCAGCTGAGGCTGGCTGAAGCCACAGCGACAGAGCGAGATTGGGATGGATAAATGTGTTAATGAAAATTGAACAGCTTAGCTTATCAATGCGCCTGGTACGTCGTTCCAGATATGTAGAGGTAATATACGAAATATCTGAAACAAAGAGAGTAAAGAAAAGTGACAGAACGAAAATAAGCCTCGATGCATCAAACATCCTTTAAGTACACATCCGCCAAAAGAAAAAGAAGAAAGAAGAAAAGAAATACCCAAGGAAAGAAAGAAATAAAGAAAGGAGAGAAGTCTTTCAACCCAAGCACACATATGGGAATTCAGACAAACTTCACAGGCAGTAATGAACAAAAATGGAAATAAGCTTCATTTGCGCGAAATAATACCTGACACTTCAAAATTTCTCTTTTACTATCATCTACGTTTATTTTTTGTTTTTGTACTAAGGCATGATTATATGGAAGCCAGATTGAAAGCGCTTCTCATGATGCTGCTCCATTTTACTTCTGGATGGACATGACAGTCCAACGGTTAAGTGGACGCAACACATGCTAACCTTTGGCGCTGATGCAGTCAGTCTGGTCAGAAGAAGTAGGCGCAAAACGCCAGTGCCATCTATACGAAAATGATAAAGTTTTACTTCTGACCGCCATGTGGTCACGTCCACCATCATCATGCTTTGAAGCAGGACATCACTTTTGTGAACGCACCACTTGCCCACGTGCCGAGTGGGAACTGGGCACACCTCGTGATGTCAGAATAAATTAAAAGGGCACAAAAAATTAAAATAATATTGAAGGCATGGAATTTGTGTCCGTTTATTCTATCCGCGCTTTCTTAATTTATTCTGTATCATGAACAAATGAACTCGCCCTACAACACGTCTGGTGACGTCAGCACGTATTAACGGAGCTTTGTAACATGAAGCAGCTGGCCAGCACTCTACGAACGCTGAACCGGCAGCAACTCAAGCGGGGGTAACCGCTGGTCTCGTAAGCATGACCATTTTTTAGCGTTCTTGCGGCATGAGAGGGGACGCTCTTACTTGACTTTTTTGCCGAATCTAATTTTATGCGCTGGTATACAAGAACACGAAATTGCAGTTAAACATTGGGCAATCAGTTGTAGTCAGAGGTGTAGTCAGCACTAGATTTGTTAGAAAAGTGAACGAGTGCGGAAGTGAAAGGCTATAAAATCTCTGCCGCTTATGTGTAAAATAGTTGGAAATGCGCAGTGGTTTGAGTTTCGGTAGATAAACGGCACTGGCTCACGGATGGCATGACGGCAGAAATCATGCCAAACAAGACACGCTTGGCACACAAGAAAACCAGACGATGACAAGGACCGTCCTTACTCTCGTGTTCGTTTCCTGTTTTCTGTCCCGTATGTCTGTTGTCAGTTGCCGTAATACTTGAGTTTGTGGCGCGAAGTGCCTTGGTGCCACGTGCACGCAGGCAAGTACCAGTGAGCTGGAGGTGAGAAAAGACGTTCGACAAATAGTGGACCTGTAAGCAAAATATCGTTCCCTGGATTTTAAAGGACACCACATTTTCCGAGCATTGTAAATAAACCACACCACTGGATAGGTGATGCCGTCAGGGACATTTAAGCCAAACAAAAAAAAAATTATGGGCCCTTCGCTGAGCTAAACTGCGACAGGCGAAAGCCTATCTATGACTGCCTCTGCTGCTGCTGTCTGAACTGTATGCGAATGGACGCCGCCGTGGTCGCGAGCGTGGGATGCAATCACAGCCATATGGTTGCAAGGTTTGTCGCCGATGTGCGCGCACCCCCACGCGCATGTCCGTGCTCTTTCACGGGCCCACTCGCACAGTACAACTATGGTGTTCTAGAATAGCACAACTGGCATGGCGCCTCCTCTCCTTGCTCCCCTCGCCGGTGAGAACCGCTCTCCTGCGTCCACCATGGACTGCGCCCGGACACTCGTGAACCACTAATGGCTTACGCCTTAATACTCACTCGCATGTAGCACTGAACGGAAGATGCCGCTCTAAATATCGCTCATTCTTTCCTGTGGCTGCTTCATTGTCTGTCTTCTGTCAAAGCACCTGATTAGTTTGATTCTTTATTAGGTGTGTTCAAGATGACGTTAGTGCCTGACCGTGGTGCCCACTATTACCCTAACATGATATTAGTGCTCGAAACGATGATCCTAACAGAAGCAACTGGGATCTTATGGCGCTATGGGGACACACTACATGACGGCTCTATATAAAAACGCGTTCCTAAAAATTGTTCGTGCATGCTCTTTCCCTCTCAGTTTTGCTTTCCATCTGTCAGCCTCCCCTTCGCCTTCAATTATTATATCCTAGGGCAGCAAGCCGGATATATTTCTTCCCGTTAAGCTCCTACAATTTCCTTATAAGCTCCTCTTTCCATCTACAGACCGTTGCTTTTAAAAAAATAAAGTTAGAAAATTGCTAGCAAATGCTACGATTCTTTAATTATTAACCTTTGTAGAGAAATATAAAAAAACCTAGTGTATCCAGAAATGGAATAAACACTTTAAATCTTGTGCGCTTCCACAGTTCACCGACTTTCGTCTTCTCGAGCTATGCCGCGTCGGCCCTGGTGCTGACCTCCCTCGTTCCGTTTCCTACCGAATGCTGTTTCCAGGCCTTCCTCGCACTCGAGTGCAGTCACTTTGTGTCATGGCACGCGAAACAATGGGCACCACGCGGAATGCCAAGGATGTGCTGCGCTCAAGAATGCGGTAACACGATCTTTTGAGCAAAGCCGCTGTGCCAGTTCAAAGTCAAGGAACTGTGCACTGTGTGGATCTGAGCTGTGTAGCCACCGGCTCCAAGCTGGTTGTCTTAGAAGTTGGATTTCTGCCTGGGCGTGTGTGATTTGTTTGCTTCATGCGGATGTATTATAAGCAAATGCATTTTGTCAGAAGTGGGGCACAGTGGAGTTACAAAGTATGCACGTTCTCAGGAGTAACGGATAGCGTAAGAGTCACATACTGTTACGAAATGCGTAGGTGCCTTAAGTGCAGCCCAATACGATAAAAAAAAACGAAAAAAGAAAACCGGGAAGAAAACGCCCACAGGACGGATAGAGTTCTGTGGATAGAACGGATAGAATGCTCACGCAGAATGATAACTAAGCACTGTTTATTTCTACCGATCTGGGACCGTATTCACACAGCTTTTCCTTCGCAATTTCCCTTTGTCTTTGGCTGGCCGCCTTACCACACAATATGCCCAGCATCAGGTTTGGCTGGAATTGCTTTTAAGGACAATTGCAGCTTAAGCGACTTTTATGAATGCGGGACCTGCTGGGTTATGAAGATACGGTGGAAAGTCGGGGAGTTAGAGGACTTTCAAGCCGCTCCTGTGGCTTATTTGCTTATTATCCTCCAGTTTTATGGAAATAATAAATAAAGAAGAAATATTTGTTCTATACAAATGCTTTAACAAAATTATAAAAAAATATAAGTGCTAGATTCGTTACACACGTGCATTCCTTTCGCAACCCTCAAATCAGTCAACAGCATGATTAGCAGTAAGTTCGCTTCTGCTGCATTTTTACGCCTACCCACTCCATCGCCATGTATTTATGTCAAATAAAGTTGTACTGTAAAGCGACTTCCCTACCAGATAGTTCACCATCGATCATCCCCTGTTCAGGAAGTCGTTTTCTGTATCATATTATGCTACAAAATAATAAGTGTTTAGACTAAAACATTAGCAGGTTGCCGCTACAAACGATTTAAAGTGCTTGCTTCAGAACGGGAAAAGCACTTTTCATTGTGTAATATGAACGTGACAGAAAAATGGTTGTTGAAAGAATGCGCTTCTTGAGCATGTGTCCTCCGATTCAACATCACGTCGCACCTATGGCTGGCCCACAGTAACGCATGCTCCCGTGGCCTCATAAACGCTTACAGACACAGCAATCCAATCAAAAGTAAGTGAAAGGATAGCTACAGCCATGGTCAGTCTTCTTTTGCGAACACTATGCCAGTAGTATTTTTTTCTTTAAGAATTTTCATTCGGTACACCTTGCTTACTTTTTCAACCTGGCTATTTATGGTATGTATTGTTTAAAAGCAGCTGACACAACCCATGTTGTGAACTTTCCCAACACGCACATTAGGAACAAGCAGGCTTCAGCGGTTCTTCCGGCTCCGAACTCGTTTGCTGCAGGGACAGCAGGCTGGCACAGCGCGCACTGTCGAACTAATTGCTTGCTTTGTCCTCAGACAATGGCGCTTCCTTTTCAAAAGCAGCTCCTTCTTTGCGATACAGACTAAGCTGTCCTCGTAAGCTGCACTATTATTTGCTTTGCACTTCAGGATGCATTCACACACGACACCGCTCTGAGGACGGAAACGGTGGACGGACACAGCGAGCTCAGTCTCGAGTTTTTAAATACCAAGAAGTAAAAATCCCAACCCAGGAAGACGAGCACATGCACAGACACGAGGCAAATGACAGGCGCTCCGTGTCTCCGGCCTCATCTTCTAGAGCTCAGACTTTTACTTCTTCCTGATGAATCAACTCGCCCAAGAAAGCATTTTTTTAACTTCTCTCGCAGTAAGTGCCATCTGTGAGAAGTATTGAGCGCAGCGTTTACTGTCTTGCAGTCACTTTCTTGTTTTCCCATGGCTCCTTTCTTGGGGAATTTGAACTTTTTCAGCCTTAAGTGAAGTTTTAGGCGTTATATGATTTTACGGCGTAGATAATTTCGCTAATTTGCGCAGCTTGAAGCAAATCATGTCAGAAATTGAAATCCGTATTTGAGTCACAGCCTTCTTTAGCCTGCAGTTTATCGCGTTCATGTTCGCCCGCGTAGTCTGCGCGCCTTAAAGGGACACTGAAGGAACATATTAAATCGAGCTGGATTGAAACATAAGGCTTCTGCAATAACGAATTCGTCATTCGTAGGGAGAACTGAGCTTTTGCAAGATAAGAAATGACGAAAACGAAAAACATGAGTGACGTCACCCGTTGTGGAATATGGTACCTCGCAATTGACGTCAGCATTAGCTGAACCACAGTGTTTGGCCTGATTCACCGACAGCGGCATAGAGGGAGGTCGTGTAGAAATTACCTCAACTCGCCCGTGCGGACGTGGTTCGTCACAATGGAGGATCAGCAGTGGCATCATTGCAGGCAATTTTCTACGCAACAAATTGCACTGGCACGCACACACAAAAAAAGAAAAAAAAAACGTCGTAGATAAAATTCTAGACGAATAATGTATCGATCTAGGTACACTTATTATTTACGTTTAGCTCTAGCTTGTGCACTCACATCTGAATACATGGCAACGCAGAAATCGTTTTTAGCAGAACCACTGCGTCAGATTTCGTAACGTTTGTGGCACCTATAAAAAGAAAAAGGTCTAAATTTAAGGATTGTGGGAAGGAGACTTCTTATTTAGTCTGTCGATTTTCTAAATATGAAAATTGTTGCAAATGGCGAAACTATAAAAGAAACAGAGCTATCAAGTTTACAGCTCTGTACTTTATCAATGAAGAGGGGTATCACAATTCAATAAGCTGAACGTAATAATACATATAAAGCATACAAAACTGATGTATTATAAGCTGCTTTGCAATATACCAATAATTTGTGAGTAGGCCTTTTGCAAAGCCCTTGTAAACATTGTAACAAATTCACATACCTGCAAATTCATAAAGCAAATTTGTGAGCTTCAGGTGCCCTAACGGAATCAGTTTACACAAGTGGGATATCTGTTTTCGTTGCAGAGTTGCGGGTTTGAAAACCTTGTGCTTCTGTTTCTTAACCTTACCGATTTTTTGCAATTCTTTTAAAACATTCCAAGCCCTAAATCAGAATTCCAATTCGCTTTGTCACGATAATTGTGCTTTCTCTCTCTCTCTCTAATGCAACAAACTTCACTCAAATATATCACGCTTTTGTCTTATAAAATACTAGCAGTTTCGCCCGAAAGGCGAAGCATCGATTGCGATGCTTCGCCTTTTTCAACAAGCATGGTGTCAGCGCGCACAAGCAAACATGAACACGTCACACTCGATGAGCGCGGACGCTCGCTGTCAAAACGCTGGTGTGAGCAAGCGCAGCGGCAGCAGCAGCGAGCGAAGTGACCTTCGTGCGATTTATTAGCGCCGAGAACGAACTACAGGGGTGCTGCGAGAGCCGCTCGCATGGCGTCCGGACTCGCACCTGTCGTCTGCTGCAGCTCTGGCGCTGTCCGGGCGCCTTCCGTAGTGTTTTCGTTTGTTCGCTCTCGTATGCTTTTCTACTTTTGCGACGTCTTCATTCGCGAAAATTAATTAAAATAGCTGTATAGGACAATACAGTTCGCAAAGGCAACGCTACAGTGCCAGCCGAAGGGGCGCAGACCAGCCCATTGGAGGATTTGCATGCGCAGATTGACAATCGCAAAAATTTAGCATATAAGGATCCATACCTGCCGCGGTGCAACAAGTATGTCACAAACGCTGGCTGTACATGACTTCTACAACAGTTACCTTGATTTTATTCCACTAAAACAGGCTTGCTCACGACGAGTCTTTCATGGTACAGTATCAAATTTTTGCATTTCTTCGCAGAAACACTCGGCAGTAACACGAGGAGTTAACTAACACTGCAGTTTAGATTCTACCAGCACCACTTGCTTCTTTAACTGCTTCTCGAAATTAGGCGGTTCTTGGCGTGCTTATTATAAGCGACGGTAATCTTAAGTAAAGCTAATCGAGGCTTACAGCTGTTTGCATAATACGAAAAGGAATGTACCAATATATATTGCTTTTTCCGTGCTACACGTTCTACTCACTTGAGCAATTTACTCGTGTTTGTTGCTTGAGGAATATACATGAGGAATCTGTCTGGCGAACTGGCACAGGCTGCTCGGCCCAATTTTTTTTAGTGAAATATGCCTTTGTGGGCCATAGGGCTGCAGCCAGAAAGAAGACGAAGCGTCATTCATTAGTAGCATGGGACATATTGAAGATATCATAATTCTTCGGTAAAGGGTCAAAAATCAAGTGAAATATTTAAGGCTTGTAGTGTCTTCCTTACCAAGGTTTGCGAGGTTCTCTTTTATATGCTGAGGAAGCGTTTGCATAATTAAACAGCGTTTGAAAGAGACATGGTGAGGCAGAAGGTGCTCGAATTTTCTTTTTCTAAGCGCCCTAAGCTGCGCTGTACTACCTCGAGTATACTTTAGTCATTGTAATTTGCGCTTTAAAAAAACTGCTTCATGGTTTCAATGCGAAGTTCTTGTCAACTCATGGATTTCGCGAACAATGCGTGCCTCGCCATAACGACAGTCAGTTGCTACCGTTGCGTGGGGGGTGTGCCATATATTCGATAATGGCTACTGAGGGCCACCATGAAAAATTTCATCGTTTGCATTTGATTGGCTCTCGATCTTAACCACAAAACTTTTCTTTCATGTGATTGCTTTTATGGTATTTGTGAATTAACTATCTAAATACTCTACATCACGCGCCGTCGTGTTTGCAGCCATGAGCAATTCGTTTTATGGGGGCCTGTCTCACGGAGCGGTGAAAGTAGCAGCAAACTTTTTCATACGAAATGCCCGCCTAACTCTTTCTTTTACGCATTAATAAGGTGACCATATTTGACTAGAACAATTCACCATAGTAATAAGAATCAAGATGACAGCTTCGCTGGGCAGCGTCTTTCTAACACGGATAACATGTTGACACCAAATATCTAGAATTTTCTTCCATGTAAAATGCAATGTCTCTCATAGCTAAGTAGTAAGGGAATGTTGAGTGCTTAGCGAAGAACCATACACAACTTCACGTGTTGAATTTGCAGACATTCTTTCTACGCAAGATTTATGGACACGGCGCATATACGCATTACAAAACCAGTAGACCCATTCGACGCTACATAGCTTGTGATATCCAAGCCGCAAATTTTCCGGACCCATGCTCCTTTGAATAAGAAACTGTAGGTCAGGCATGGCAGCAGAAAGAAGCCGACATATCCTTCGATAAGTATGGCTCGAGCCACCCATACCTGAAGCATACACGAAGGGAACGAGCACGCGGGCAGCCGAGCGAGCCGGAGTGAGCGGCGTCCTGGCCGTGACGTCACTCGCGAGAAGGCGCCACTCCAAGTTATCGCCGCTAATTGCTTCAAAGCATGAGCGGCGAGAACACAGCGCTCACAAAGGTACGAACCGTCCACAAATTGCTTTCAATATACGGCGCGCGCAGTAGCGCGTGGCTGTGCAAAGTACACGCTTGTTGGCGGGGTCGAAGCTGCGCCCCGCTCCCTGCCGCGCTGCCTCCCCACTTCCCTCCATATATGGCGCGCGAGATTGAGCCGTCATCGTCAGTTTCGTAGTTGCTGCCGGAGCACAATGCCGTAAACCCGGTCTGGGCATGCATGATATGCATGCCCAGACCGGGCTGAACAGATACCACACCGGATCTTACAATCGTAAACAAGGTCGCAAAGGTCAACTGGAGAAACATCTTTGAAGATCTGGGCAGCAATCATAGAATTATAAAAATTAAGAGCAATGAAGCCGCAGATACAGCAAATAATAGATACATTAAATGACCGACTGGGACAAGTTTCGCAACGTAAGGGACGATTCGAAGCAAGAGCCGATCTAGAAGATAGAACAATGGGCAAGTGCCCTTATCAAAGACGTAAACGTAGCCACTCACACTATCATACAGGATGAACCGGTAGAGAAGATTGATAGTCGTCTCGCAGATATTTGGGAGGCGAAGCAATCATTACTACATAGATGGCGTCAGCAAAAGTACAATAGGAGTCTACGTAAGCGAATAGCTGAGTTGAACAAAATGATTGAAGAGCATAGCAAGCAGTTATTTAAGCAACAATGGGATGAGTTCTGCAGTGCTATGGATGGACAAATTTTTGCTGGTCAGGCGTGGCTCAAATACCTGCTCGATCCAGACAATCCCAGGATACTTAAGAACATAATTTGCGAGAGCTTCTGCACGGGCACAAAGGGAAGGAAGATGAACTCATCGCTGAGGCAAGCTCTACATACATTCGCCCCAACCCAATCATCGAGCATTGGCGGTATGAGGGAAAACCTAACGAGACTTTGGATGAGGACTTCTCTACACAAGAGATTAGAGCAGTGCTGCAAAAACTCAATACGAAATATGCCCCGGGGCCAGACGGGATTAATAACACGATGCTAAGAAACCTGGATGATAAGGCAATAGAGAATATCACGAAGTATATAAACGGATGCTGAGCCAAGGGCCCTATACCACAACATCTGAAGGAAGCCCAGATTATACTTATTCCTAAACTTGGCAAACCAATTATTATCGCAAATCTACGGCCGATATTTCTCACCTCTTGCGCATGAAAGCTTATGGAGCATGTGTTCCTTATCAGAATAAACAATTACCTGGAAGAAAACAAAATATATCCAAATACTATGTTGGGCTTTCGGTGTGGACTCTCTACTCAGGACGTTATGCTGCAAATCAAGCAGCAAGTACTAGACAGTAAAGCGAGGTCTACGAGAGCTATATTAGGGTTGATGCCAAGAAAGCATTTGACAAAGCAGCACATTCGGCCATATTCAGTCGGGTCAGCAATCTAAACCTAGGAGAAAGGGCGTACAATAACATTCGATGCTTCCTAACCAATAGGAAGGTTACCCTCACCATGGGGGAACTCAAGTATGAGGTGAGGGACAGGGGCAGTTCGGGTCCGCCTCAGGGCTCCATGATATCGCCCATGCTATTTGACCTGATTATGATAGGATTGTCTGAAAAGCTCGAGGACATCGAAGGTATCAATCACTCGTTATACGCGGATGATATTACCATACGGATTTCGCACTGCAGTGACGGAGAGATATAGCAGGAATTACAGGAAGCAGTAAATAAAGTGGAGGAATACCTTAAAGGCACGGGGCTTGAATGTTCCCCAGAGAAATCAGAGCTTCTCCTTTACAAATCCACCCTCAAGGGCAGACCGCCCAAGGGATAGATCAAGGAGAGAGATTAAGAGGAGATACAGATTCGGGGTAACGAAGAGTGGCGGCGCAATCCTCATCGTTAAACAAATTAGTGTCCTGGCACTCAACATTGAGTCGAAGGAAACTAACGGCGAAACTCATAAAAAGATCGTTACTAAGGTGACTAACGCCATTAGGTTGATCAGGAGAGTTGTAAACAAGTATCAGGGAATGAAGGAGGCTAGCATTGTTAGGCTCATTCACTCTAGCTGTAACCCACATAATTTACGTAGCTGTGTACCTTAACTGGTACAAGGAAGAAAAAGACAAAATCAATACACTCATAAGGAAAGCTGTTAAGCAGGACACAGGCTTGCCCGAACACACCAGTACTGAGAGATTAATGCAGCTGGGCATGCGTAACACCTTAGAAGAATTGATTGAAGTGCAGCAGATAGCTCAGTTGGAAAGACTAAGCAAGACCCGGACTGACAGAAGTATACTAGATAAATTACGAATTGCCATAACCAGCAAGGACCCAAGGTTGCATTGGCTAGAGAGATTAGGAGCAGGATTAAAATCCCAAATTTACCTAAAAATATGCATCTGGAATTCAATCAGGGCCGGAGAACGAGCAGAGCTAAAGCTCTACTCAAACACTATGGCAATGACGAGGAAGCGCTATTCGTGGACACCGCGGAGTATTCAAATCACCTAGCGTTTATAGCAGTATCAATTTATACAAAGCAAGAAAGCGTACACACGTGCTCAATCAAAACCAGGGTACCTGAGGTTGCGGAGGGGGTTGCCATCGCTCTGGCTATCGCTTCTCCCAAATATAGATACATAATTAGCGACTCTCAATCGGCTATAGGAAATTACGCGAGAGGACGGATATCAGTTGAAGCTGCAATAATTCTAACCAGCAAAGTGAAACTGATATCATCTGAGGGATTTCGCGACAAGGAAATCATCTGGTTCCCAGCCCATAGAGTGCGAATCTACCGCCACCGCCAACCTTAAGAGGAAGCTTTAGCTCGGGCCCAACTCCGACGCGGCCTATTCAAATACATGTAAAACGCAAAAACGTTTTTATGAGATAACCCCTGGATCGAATTTGATGAAATTTGTTGCATTTGAAAGAGAAAGTTAAATTCTAGTGACTGTTGGAAGCGGAATTTCGATTTAGAGCTTGAATTTTCTTAAAACGATTTTCAAATATTTGACCGTTTGAAAAAAATAGAAGCACGAAGTTTACAAATTCATAGCTCTGCATCAAGAACTGATATCGCAGTTCTGTAAACGGCATCCATTAGATCATTCAAAGCGGACAAATTCAGTAGGTCATTTTACATCTTGCATGAATTTGTTACTTTGGTTACAACGGTTTTGCAAAAGTTGTATTTCCCCATGATTAAATTTTTTTATATTCATGTGTAACATATCCATTTTGTCCGCTTTAGATGTACTTTTAGATGCCATTCACAGAATTGCAGTATCGTTTTTAGTGGTTGAGTTACAGAGTTGTAAACTGGATAGTTTCGTTTTCTGAAAATTTTCGATTTTTGGCAATTTTTAATAAAAAATTGACGACCTAACTCGTCGTGAATTTTTTATTAAAAATTGGCAAAAATCGAAAAATTTCAAAAAACGAAACTATCAAGTTTACAACTCTGTAACTCAGCAATGAAAGATGATATCACAATTCTGTGAATTGCATCTAATAGTACATCTAAAGCGGACAAAATTGGTATGTTACACATGAATATAAAAAACTTTAATCATAGGTACATACAAGGTTTGCAAAACCGTTGTAACCAACGTAACAAATTCACGTAAGATGTAAAATGACATACTGAATTTGTCCGCTTTCAATGATCTAATGGATTCCGTTTACAGAACCACGATATCAGTTCTTGATGCAGAGCTATGAATTTGTAAACTTCGTGCTTCTATTTTTTTCAAACCGTCAAATATTTGAAAATCGCGTTAAGAAAATTTAAGCCCTAAATCGAAATTCCGCTTCCAACAGTCACTAGAATTTAACTTTCTCTTTCAAATGCAACAAATTTCATCAAAATCGGTGTAGGGGTTATCTCAGAAAAACGTTTTTGCGTTTCACATGTATTTGAATAGGCCGCGTCGGAGTTGGGCCCGAGCTAAAGCTTCCTCTTAACGAGTCTGCCCATCGTGTGGCACGACGACTCATTAATCGCACCAGTTAGGGAGGGGGGGGGGTCTGACTGCGGAGGATGTGGAACGGAAGGATAGGGATAGACTCTTCTCATTCTGTGACATTACTCAATTCTATAGAAAGTGGATGCGTGTATATCCACCTCCTAGCCCAAAATTGGACAGGTCTCAAGCGGTTGGCTGGAGGCGCCTTCAAACCGGAACTTACACGAACCCGGTACATCTTACCCGCATGTTTCCGGAATTCTACACTGATGCCAAATGTAAACTATGTGATAGAGCAGCCACCCTAGAGCGTATACTCTGGGATTGTGGAATAGTTCAAAGAAGAACTGCAGTCTTCCCGGATGACCTAGAGGCACCGTGGAGAGCCGGACTGGTTATAGCTCAGATCTTCTGGACCAACTTTGGGCCACTGAGCAAGTCCGGGAAGCTACCGAGAGACAAGGTCTCTCTGTATTGCCAAAATTATTGATTTACTCGGTCTGTATTAGTCCGATAGCAGTTAGTGATGAGCAGGGGTCGAACAAGGAATAAGTCGCCTTGTCGAAACGTTAGTTACAATGACGTTCCTTGCTAAAATTTAAAATTTGCTAAAATAAAATTTGAATTTGAATTTGAATTTGAATTTGCTAGACCACTGCTCATCCCTCCAAGCCTCCGTCTTCCTGTGGAACTCTCTCTTGTTTCGATCACAGCTAAGAGCACGGAAGTGTAGGTTTGCTGCGTACGTGCTTTCCTTCACGCCGTCGGTCGAGTCGCCGTAATCATGCCGTCGTCGTCATGCGGGCGACGCCGTCAAATACAGGCCCACACCACATCTAATAAACACGAAACTTTGGCCATGACTGGGAATGGGAACTCATGGCACTCTACGGTAACGTGCAAGGCAAGGGTAGAGCGATTCTGCAAGACTGAGTCAAGTGTCACGTTTTCACGGCGCTTCAGTGAACTTTCTTTTATATATAATGGATCGACACGTAATATTCCTGGTGCACCTAGATAATAGCTGCAACATGGACTCAGCGATCGATCACTTGAGGTTGGGAGTTGCATATACAGGCATCTTAATTTTATGTACGTCGTGCACCTTTCCTTTGTTGCGAATGTGCACAATCGTGTAGAAATGTCGAACACCTCCTAATAAGTTGTCCTCGATAAGAGTCGCGTAGATTTGTTTTCAGAATACCGCTCAAGCGAAATGATTTGAATGCTTTAGTGATATTCCTGAGAGATAGTGACATAGTGTCGAATTATTGATATACAGCGATATTTTATCTGTGCTGGATTTTTCAATACCTCCTGATGTTCTAGTTGTCTTGTAGATTTTAGGTCTGCAAGTGTAATTTTGTGCTTACGTGTGTATTTCGCTTTCACTATGTACAATATTTTTCGTACGGCCTTACAGAGCCGTACAAAACTCTTTTTTTTCTTTATTATGTAGTTTGAAGAGACTATATGTGCAGTGTCTGTGAACACAAGGAGACGATTTTCTGCAGTTCACACGTTGTACTATGAGGAATGTGACATATATTATATATTTCCAATTTATTCATTATTAGTATTTAATTGCAATTGACTGGCCTGCCTTTTGCTGCGAACTGCTATAGAGCAGAAATATTTCACTACCCCTCATCCATTTAATGATTTATATAGTCTTGGGAAATCAGGCAACATATTGTGCTCGTACCAACATAATCACTCACTTAGTAAGTTAAGCCACTATGGTATACGCGGCATCACGCTTGACTTCATTACGTCATATTTAGGTCATAGACAGCAGTTGTTACAAATAAATAGTTTTTAGTCTCAAGTTCGGTGGGTCAATGTAGGTGTGCCCCAGGGAAGTATTTTAGGCGCCCTACTTTTTCATATTTTCGTAAGCGATCTGGTAAACACTAATGTTGATGCGCGCTATGTAATCTGTGCCGATGGCACCACGTTATTTTTTCATCTGCACGGTCTGCCGAATTGATTACAAAGCTAATGTAGTTTTTAATAAACTGCGAACATGGTCACTCGATAACGGTTTGACTATTAATTCGGAGAAGACTAAAGCGGTGTTATTTCGCACTAAGAGCTTCCCAATTACATTTGAGGAGGATTTAATGATGAACAACGCTAAAATTGAACTTGTACGTTCTGTCAAATTATTAGGTCTACTTTTTGATCGTGCCATGAACTAGCATAGCGATATAGATTTTCTTGCTCGTAAGCTCTCACAAATCGCTGGAATCATTTTTACTTAAACCACCTTCCTCGTTCTATTAAATACATAATACATAATACCTTTTTCTGAGCCATTTAAGTTATTGTTGTCTTGTCTGTGTTACGACTTCTGAAACTGCATATCAACAAATTGTACATTCTGCAAAAGAAGACCCTTCGCGCTATTTGTAACAAACCATATGATTTCCCTTCAGCATTTTTATTTCAAGAACTCAAGACACCGAAAGTAAAGGCCCTTTTAAAGTATCGTTTAGTACTTGCGTATAAGCATGAGCAGGAATGAGGTTTAAATTACGTGAATTATGTGAATAACTTGAAGCCACACGAAGCTCCCTAATGTACTGGAAAGGCAGAGAATCGGCATATAGAAAAATCGCGCACTAACTACGGATCGCAAATGTCGCGCTCTAGGCTACCTCGGTTACTCAATGTGACTGTGAATGAAATTGAT